>NC_133620.1:453152867-453311435 GCF_048593235.1 Sminthopsis crassicaudata
AGAGGCCCCTTTTCCCCCCCACTCAGCTGCTAGCTCTTCTGTCATTACATCTACAAACTAGGATGAGTCTTCATAAAAAATAAAGGCTTGGAAAAATCATGGCTAAGCACTCCCTGGGCCCCAAATCTTAGGGATCAACAGGGATTGTAGAATGTCAGAACTGAAAGAGCCAGGGGAGGCAGCTAAGTGTAGTGATTGAGACTTGGAGCCAAAAGATCTGAGTTCAAATCCTGCCTCAGCTATTTTATTAAGGAGTGACCCCGGGCAAATGTTTTGATCTGTTTTCTCATCTGTAAAAGAAACAGGCCAAACTCAATGGCTTCTGGCTCTCAGTTCAAAATAATAATCATAACTAGAATCAAACTTTAGAGTTTGAAAAGTATTTTACAAATGTCTTATTTTATCCTCCGAACAATATAGATGCTACCATTATCCCTAATGTGCAAATGAGAAAACTGAGGCAGACAATGGTTTTGTGACTTGCCCAGGATCACACAGCTGGTAAGTGTCTGAGGCTAGATTTAAATTCATCTAGCCTATCTTCTCCCCGTTTTACAAAGGAGGAAAACAATGAAAGGAGAGGACTTTCCTAAAGCCACAGAGAGAATACTTGATGACCCAAAGCCCTGGATTCTGTGACCAGAAGTAGTGTTCCTCTCCCAGACACCTCCCCACTGCATGACATCAGCCTCTCTTTGCACGCACAGAGGAACAAAACCTAAAGTTTGGACTAAAATTCTAAGGAGCAAAAACTGGCAAATCAAAATGATCAGCGATACCAAGTCTAAGGGACCTGTTGAGATCATATGGTCCAACCTCCTTATTTTATGAGAGAGGAAATGGAAGTGAAATCCTTGCCTGGGTGATGGAGGGAGTAAAAGAGGCAGAGTCACGATTTGAACCCCTCTCCTTGAGCCCAGACTCGGGGATCCTTCCAGGGCACCTCATTAGCTCTTGTGAGATTCTGGGTGTCATACATGCCTCCTTTAGTAACCACTATTTCCTAGGATGAGATCTACAAAAGCAATCTACAGATCTTCCTGGAGCAAGAAGCAATTAATAGCAAGTGAATAGTTTAAAAGTAAATAATAATAATAAATGCATTTAAAATAAAAACATCAGAAAAATAAAAACTGAATAAGTTTCACATACTTGTTTTGGGAGTACCCTCTGGAGATAAGGTAAGATTATTTTTAATTTCACTTTTTTCTTATAAACTTAGTAACCCTCTCAAGCACATAAAATTCACAGATAATCAAAATATGGAAAAGATCTCTAAACAAATTCTTAAAATCCAAATTATTTAATCCCAATGGCTCAGAAAACATAAAATTTAACAAAATAGTAGCAAGTAATTTATTTGTTCTGTATCTCTTTCTAATCCCCTTTCCATCTGTGTACTTAGAAAATTTGGTTTCTCTTGTTAGATTTTTTTTTTTCATTCTCTGAACTAGATTTGTATCATTCATGAAAGTCTTTCCATATATTTTTAAATTCTTCATATTTATCATTTATGGTTCTATAATATCCCATTACATTCACCTAACACAGACACACTGGACAGATGGGTTGTTTCTAGTTTTTCTCTTTTACAAATATAGAAGCTATTTTCAAAGAAATGCCCCCCCCTTTTATCTTTCTTTTTTTGTTAAAATTTATTTTTTTATTAATTTTTGTAATTATAATATTTTTTGACAGTACATATGCATAGGTAATTTTTTACAACATTATCCCTTGTACTCCCTTCTGTTCCGAATTTTTCCCCTCCTTCCCTCCACCCCCTCCCCTAGATGGCAGGCTTTCCCATACATATTAAATATCTTATAGTATATCCTAGTATTTTTTCTTTTAATAACATCTATAGGATAAAGTCCTAGGAGTGGAATGATTAACCAGCTGCCTTCTTATATGTAGCTAGATTTCTTCCCAAAAAGTTTATAGCAATCTATGAAGCCACCAATAATATAGTAGGGAGCCTGTTTCCAATACTGAATCTTATTGTTTTGAGCTATTTTTGCTAATTGGATGGTAATGAAAGTGGTTTCTTCAAGTTTTGATTTTCATTTTCCCAATTATTAGTTCAAACATCTAATTAATTGTTATTAGCAATTTGTATTTCTTCTTCAAAAACTGCCTTAGCATATCCTTTGATAATTTCTCTATTTGAAGGAATGCATTAATGTGGGGATATTCCTATAAATATGAGTTTACTTTCATAAATCAGTATTAATTTCTTGTAAATGCTGTCAGATTTTTATCAGATCTGTTTACTTCAAATATTTTTCCTAATCCATCCACTGTAGAGATGTACTTTGTCATACAAAATCCTTTTATCTTCATGTAATCAGTTCCCTCAATTTTGTCTCCAACATTTTTCCTATTTGCCAATGAATTTGTTCTTCTTTGTCAATCAAGTACTTCTTTTTCTTTAATTTAAAATATTTAGATGATTAATCCAAATAGAGATGATATGGCGTATGATGTGAGAAATGTATGTCACTTTTCACTATATTCAATTTTCCCAACAGTTTTTATTAAATAAGCTTCCCCATACTTGCTATATTTCAGGCTTTGATTTCTCAGACACTAATCTCATGTGTTTTGGGTTCTGTTTCTGGACTTTCCATTAAGTTCCATTGATTTATAGTTTTTTCCTTTGCTTAAAAAAATCTTGATCCAATATTAGCTATTTTTATAATAATCTCTTTAAAGTACATTTTGAGATGCAACTGCCAGTTTGTGCAAGTTTGCCCGCTGATGCTGAACAACACCAGTTGTTTTTTTATATAGTTTCCCCTGATAATTTTATCCTTCTCCTTTTCCTTATTAATTTTCTTATGACTTTCAAATTCCACTGAGGATCCTGAAGACATTTTGGCTGGTGTTGAGTCAAATCTATAAATGAGTAAAGTATTTGAGTAGAAAGTGTGATTTTGTAAATAGAGAAGAAAATATATGGACTGGTCAGTTCTTTGTATTTATGCACAAAGTTGGACTAAGGGACGAAGACTATATTGCTTGATTCCCACACATAATAGGTGTTCCTAAGTAAGCCAGATCCAGTTCTCTGGTGGCGTGCTCTGCACCTGATCCCATTCCGCCCACACCCTGAAATCTGCCATGGTTACTAGGTTAAAGTGAATTAGCAGGATCTGTAAGGAAAATAAAACGCCCTGAACTGTTTGTTGTGTCCAGCCCATTTCTACCAAATAAAATCATTGTGTGTCTCGAGAAAAGGACATCAGAGAGTAAGATTGGAGGTTTTCCATGGGGGAAGGGAATTTAGAGCTCATCAAATCCAACCTCTCCCTCTCTAGCTAGTTTAAAGCTAGAGGAAGTTGAGATCCCTAAGAGGGAAGCAGCCTATCCAGGCTACATAAATAATGTACACTCAAATATTCTAGAGACATTAAGGTACAATGGAAGGAGCATATTAGGGGAGACTTGGGAGACTTGGCTTCAAACCTTGACTAATGTATTTACTAGCCAAGTAGCCACAGATACAAACCTGATCTCTCTGAGCCTATTGGGGAAAAAAAAAATTGACATTGCATTATCAATCCTGCAGAATTATCCTCCTGCAGAGGAGAGCGCTTTGTAAATCTTACTTTATGTAGGAAAGCTGGGACCACTGGCTCCAGATCTGGAGTAGAGTGACTTTGGCTTAAGAATGTTCTACAGAAATGAACAGAATCAGCTACAGCCAGCAAAAGAACACTGGGAAATGAGTGTGGACCACAACATAGCATTCCCACTCTTTCTGCTGTTGTTTGCTGGCATTTTTGTTTTTCTCCCCAGGTTATTTTTACCTTCTTTCTAAATCCAATTTTTCTTGTGCAGCAAGATAACTGCATAAATATGTATACATATATTGTATTAACATATACTTCAACATGTTTAACATGTATGGGACTGCCTGCCATCTAGGGGAGGGGGTGGAGGGAAGGAGGGAAAAAATCGGAACAGAAGTTTTTGCAAGGGTCAGTATTGAAAAATTTACCCATGCATATGTTTTATATATAAAAAGCTATACTAAAAAAAATTAAAAAAAGAATGTTCTACCAAATAGTACAGAGATTGACTTGCCCTTGAAGGAGACAGCATAACATCTGAAGAGGGGATTACAGAGGTGGTCTTGGACCCCTTCAGAGCATCCTTATATGGACGTACTATCATTCCTGCTGTGGGTATCTGTGGAGCTGGGATTCTGTGGTTGCCGAGTACCGATAGAGAGAGGGTGGGAGAGGATGGATAGTCAAGAAGAACAAGGACCCACACCCTGAAAACCATTTACTCAGAACACACTGTCTTCAGACTTTCCCAAGAAACTTTTGTTGCCCAGACATCTTAAGATAAAGGCAAAGACTTGTAACCTCTCCCTGTTGTGTCTAGCTTCTCAACACAAAACCTCCCAGACTGTTTTCTAAGGTGACCCTTGCATGGTTACGTTTCCTAGGTATCTCCTGCACTGATTGGCATATTCAGGACATTTTGGCCAGGGCTGTAGGAAAGAGTTTCCAGTGCACCAACCCCAAAGGAAGTACAACGAAACTTCCAGATGTGCAGCACAACATCTCCCTCCATAACTTTGCACAAGTAGTCCCTAGTGCCATGCCTGGAGTCCACTCCCTTTTCCCCGTCTCATCATCTTCATTAGTCCATATACGTAGAGTTAAAAAGCACTTCGAGTTTACAACTGGGTCCTATAAAAGTAAGGTGACACTCTCCCCCAAGATCAGGCAGAATTTGAAGCTAGAACTTTGACTCCAAGCTAAATGTTGTATCCACCGTGCAGCCCTGCCCCTCAGGAGCCCCACTTTCCTTTAGGGTTTCTCCTTCAGCAAACCTTCCCAGATCCACCCAAGTACTACTCTTCCTCTTGAAGTCATTTTGCATCAATTTATAAATATTTTGCAATCTCCCCAAAGGCAAGAATCACTTTTTTTTTTTTTTAACTTAATCAGTGCCTGACACACAGAGAGACACTCTCCAGTAAGAGTGGGAGCTTCTGATATATTTACTGAAAGGAATTCAGCAGGCACCTGACCATGAATGGTCTTTCCTGAAGATTTTTGAGAAATCCATCTGCCCTCCCTTGCTCAGAGGGGGCCGGCGAGCCTGACTATTCATCCTTGATCCTGCTCGTGTCTCTCCACAACTGCCTTCAGTGCCATTCCTCCCCTGCTCCCCGCAGCACATTCAGAGTCTTGCAGGAGCAAGTAGTAATGAAAAATAGATTTGGATGACACTGTTGGCAGGCAACATCCCTGAGGTTTCCTAATTGGACTGCTTATACCCAGTTAGTAGGAGGAAGGGACATTCATTGATGGAGCCATGTCAAAACCATCACTCACCCTGCTTCCCTGAGCAAAAACACTAAGTAGCTTGCATCTCACTAGCTGTGGCTTTCTGTGCCCACGGCCATGAGCAGCCGGGCACTCCCTGTGGCAGAGACTCTGAGGGGAAGACCACGGACCCTTTCCCCTGATGGGCTCTGTCCAAAAGCTGCTAACGGGGCACTGGAGGCACATTTCCAGAACCCCATCCCTCCTGAGCCGAGGGAGACACCGCTCCTCCCCGGGCTCAGTGCCCCTGCCCTTCCATTCCCCATGAACCCCCACGTTAGCTTTCTTAGGCGTTTCCTGAAGGATGGAAAGCAAGAGCCATTCAATATTTGGCCCAGCTGCCCTTCTCTCGCCACAAAGGGAGCTAAGCAAACTCATAAATAATCCACTGACCTGGTTCATCTAGTCAAAACAGATCACATACACATTTACCCAGGGGGAAAAAAGACAGCGTCGCTGTGGGAGAGGGTGGGATCTGGATTCAAATCCTGCCTCTGACACTTACAAGTGCCATCTCTGAGCAAGTCATTCTGCTTTCCACATAAAGGGACGGGTCCCTCCCAGAGCAGCAAGAGTTCTTTATAATGTGCAGTAGGCTCAGTGGGGAAAGGAAGCAGCTGCCCGGAGCCCTCTGGCTTCGGTGAGTTTTGTAAACTCCTAAAGAGACTGACAAACTCATAATAGCAGCACGCGATTTGAGGGTTGACAAAGAGCTTTTACATGCCCCATCTGAGCTTCACAACCATCCCGTGAGTTTCTCCCGGTATTAAGAGCCTTATTTGACAGAAAAGGAAACTGAGGCTCAGAAAAGTAAAGTGAGTCCTGCCTCTGCACAACATCTAAACCCAGTTTTTCCCTGACTGCAAGTCTAGCACTTTCTACCCACAACACACAGACTCTCTGGCTTGTAAAGGGGAAAAAAAAAATCCATATTAAGTTCATCAGTTTCAGCTGTGTCGAACAAGGATTTGAATTTGACAGAAACTCCAGATGCCCGGAGGAAGCTGGGAGCAGGCTGCCCCCCTGTCCGTCCCCTGCCAGGGGATGCGGACTCAGGGAGCTGAACCCAGCTCGGGGGCAAGTTCTCATTCATTCACTTCTCTCAGAGTTCGGACACTTATTTGTGTCGAATGGTCCCCACCAAAGTGCCCGGTGAGGCAACAGGCGACCCCCAAAAACTAAATTTCCCTTAAGATGCAAAGTCAAAGTCAAAGCCAAATGAGACCGAATGCATTTCCCTCCCAGGGCCCCAACCACACCAAGAGCTTGTTTCTTCAGTGCCCCCTTCCCCACTTCACCCATTATAGAGACACCTGCAGCTGCAAGCATCCCCAGCCAAGCCCCTGGCCCTGCTCCCTTCCTCTCCTCTCCTCTCCTTTTTTTCTTCTTTCCATTTGTTTCCTTTCCTTTTCTCTCTTCTTTCCTTTCCTTTCTTTTTCTCTTCTTTCCTTTCCTTTTCTCTTTTCTTTCTCCTTTCTTTTCCTTTCCTTTCTCCTTTCCTTTCCTTTTCTTTTTTCCCTTGCCTTTCCTTTCCTTTCTTTTCCTTCCCTTTCCTTTTCTTTCTTTTCTTTTTCTCTTTTCTTTTTTTCTTTTCCTCTCCTTTCCTCTCCTCTTCTCCTCTCTTCTTTCCTTTCCTTTCCCTCTTTTTTCACTCTTTTCTTTTCCTTTCCCTTTCTTTTCCTTTCCTTTCCCTTTCTTTTCTTTTTCTTTCTCTCTCTTTTCTTTTTCTTTCCCTCTCTTCTTTTCCTTTCCTTTTCTTCTCTTTTCCTTTCCTTTTCTTCTCTTTTCCTTTCCTTTTCCTCTCTTTTCTTTTTCTTTTCCTTTCCTTTTTCTCTCTTTTCTTTTCCTTTTTCTCTCTTTCCTTTTCCTTTCCTCTCCTCCTCTTGTTTCTTCTCTTCTCCTCCCATCCTCTCTCCCTTGCTCTCCTTTCCCTGGAGCACTCTGGAAACTTAAGGCTGCCCAGAAAAGCGGGCAGGGACCCGCGGGGGTCTTTGGGTCCCACTTACTGGCCTCTCCGAGGCGATCCAGAGCGGGGCTCGGAGAGGAGGGGGCAGCTCCCGAGCGCCGCGGAGGAGCGCGGGGGGCTGCGGGCCGGAGGGAGCTAGTACCTGCGCGGGCGCCCGCCGCTCCTGGGCGCCTTGTCCCCGGGGAGCTCTCCAAGCGCCTCGGCCGAAGTCTCTCCGCCGCCTGCCTCGGAGCGCGCGAGCTGCCCATGGAGAGGGGGAGCTTTTTGTACTCCAGGCCCCTCACATGGTCTGATTTCCAGATAATCGGCTGCCAAAGAGCTCTTGAAGAATTTTTGCGTCACTTTTAGCTGAATAAACTTTATGTTTCACCACGGCTGCCGCTGTGATTTCCTCCTAGCGGTGGGTGGCTGCAAGGAGGCGCTGGGGGCAGCTCTGGGGAGCTCCGTCCTGGATCCCGTCGCGCGGCTCCCCCAGGACGATCACATAGGATAGAGCGGATCTCCCGGCTCCTCCAGTGCCCTCACTTTACAGAGAAGGAAACTGAGGACTGTGGAGGGCCAGGATTAGACTCCCAGACTCTGGGAAGTTGGCTGAGAGGCAGAAGAGTCCATCTGAATTCTACCTTTACACTTAGATCTAACTGCTCTTTGCCTCAGTTTCCCTCAGTTGTAAAACGAGGGAGCTGTACTGGCTCCCTTTCAGCTGGGACTCCAGGGGCCAGCGCTCTTTCCATACCGCACGGCCCTGGCCTGGCCTGACAGGGGCGTAGGCCCTGGGGACCTCAGCACAGGAGGAAGGAACCAAAGGCCCGGTTTTGGGTGTGGGGAACGGGAGACATCCAGAGACAAAGAGGCATCTTTTTCCTATTTGGGTCCCCCCACCATGGCGAGAATAACAACAACAACAAGTTTCAAGAGTTTCTCTTCCCCCTCCCAAAAAAGACTGAAGTCCCAGAAACTTAGGAAGGAGACCACAGTCCCCCCTTGCAGTCAGCCATTGAATGAGCCCCCTAATCGTTTCTCTCCAAGGGAAGAAGTACCCGAAGGGACCCTTCCCGCCACAAAGAGACTCTGGGAAACAAGCAAAGCCTCTGGCTCCGCAACACGCCCCCACCCCCGTCATAGTAAAACCGGGAGGATTTTATGTTCCAACAGTCTCAGCGCTTGTGTCCTGGCGCTCACTTGGAGAGTTTTCCCCTGAACCTCAGAGAGCAGAGCTCGGCGACCTCCGGACTAACTCTCGGGACTGGGGGAGCGAGGAAGGAGTCGGCTCTTTGCCTGCAGCCACCAGTGTGCGGGATGCCAGGGGAGGGAAAGGGATGGGGAGGGAGGAGGGAGTCTCGGGCAGCTCTGAGGATTCAGTGATGAGGCTCTGCTGCCACCTTGACGTCGACGTGAGTACTGCAAGCACGGAGGACGCGCCTGGGGATTTGGGTTATGAGAAGCCCACAACTTAGGCTCAGAGAACAAGAAAGGGAAGGGAGCTTAAAGAGCACCAGCCCCTGCACGTTCTAGAAGAGGAAGAGGGAGAGGAGGAGGAGGGAGGGGATTGCTCCACAAGAGGGGAAATCACTTATCTAAAGCCACAGACATGGCAGAATTGACTTTTCCAAATGGGAATATAGCTCTCTTTTCAAGATAATTTTTTTTTTCTGAAGCAATTGGGGTTAAGTGACTTGCCCAGGGTCACACAGCTAGGAAGTGTTAAGTGTCTGAGATCACATTTGAACTCGGGTCCTCCTGACTTCAGGGCTCTATCCACTGCGCCACCTAGCTGCCCTCCAAGATAATTCTAACTGAAATTTCACATTTCTTTCTTTTTTTGAATGTGTTAGTATTTTATTTTCTTAAATTTAAACATAGACCTATCACTTATTACCTTTCAAAATAGCTTATTCCAGCTCTAATTTCCAGAAAGAATCTCTACTTGCAAAGCTAAAATCTGGTTTCTCGTGTATTTTTTATTTCTTTTTAAAATTTCAGTGGTATTTTTTCCCAACTACAGGCAAAGATAGTTCTCAACATGCACCCCTGTAAGATTTAGAGTTCCAAAATGTTTTCTTTCCCTTATCTCCCCCTCCCTACAACAGGAAGCAATCTCATTTGGGTTATTTTTAACATATTTCGGTATTAGTCTTGTTATGAAAGAAAAATCAGTACAAAAGGGGAAAACCACAAAAAAAAAAAAAAAAAAAAAAAAAAAAGGTGAAAACAGTGTGCACTGAGCCACATTCAGTCGCCACAGTTCTCTCTGTGGATGCAGATGGCATTTTCCAACCCAAGTTTATTGGAATTGTCTCAGATCACCGTATTGCTGAGAAGAACGACGTTTTCATAATTGATCATCACACAATCTTAGCGTTTCTTTCAATGATTTATTTAAACATTATTTTGAGAAAGGTCCATAAGTTTCATCAGACTACCAAAGAATGCCATGAAGGGATACCTAAGAAGAACTGCAAACACTTATACTAGTTCCGTTAATTCTGCACAAATCCTAACTTCCGCCTGCCTCAATTTCCTAAACTGTCACACGGAATAGTAATAGCACTCACATTGCATCTTGTGAGGATCAAATGAGATTATACAGTACCTGGCACATAATAAGGCCCTTAATAAGTGTTTGTTTAGGTCCTTTCAGGACAAAATGTTCAAAACTCTAAGGGCTCACTCTCACAATTACCTGTTCAAATATCTTTCTTTTGTTAAAATCCCTTTTCCTTCTTCCTTCCAACAGGCTCAGTTCTTCCCTTCCTTACTGTGGTTGAATCACGTCCAACTCTTTGTGACTCTGTTTGGAGTTTTCTTGACAAAGATGTCATCATTTCTTTGTTCAGCTCATTTTACAGATGAGAAAATTGAGGCAAACAGGGTGATGTGACAGATACCATGTGTCTGAGGGCAGATTTGAATTCAGGTCCTCCTGACTCCAGAGCCAGTACTCTATCCACTGTACCCACCTAGCTGCCCCCCTTTCTAGCTTTAAAAAAAAACCCATAACAACTTGAGTCTTCCTTTAATTATTAAACCCCTTAAAGGCTCTGTCTTTTGTTCTTGTCCATTCTTTGGATTCCTAACCCCTTGATCTCTGACTTCTCCTCCTGCTACCATAAAATTCCTCTTTCCAAGGTCACCAATGAGAATAACTTGTATGTACATATGCATGTAACATGTAGATGGAGTGCTTTAAGGATCACCATGTAGTTCCCTCATAATGATGATATGTGGTAGTGTATTTTAAAATTTTCAATAGTATTTTTTCCAACTATTTATTATATATATACATATTGATCCCCACTTTACATGTGAGGAAAGTTTCAGTGAAAAATGAAGGGACCTGTCCAGAGTGGGACAGAAGTGGATGTGGATCCTCCCAACTGCAGGTCCGGCCTCACCCTGCCTCCCACGGAGGTCTCTTAGTCCTCCTCCTTGTTGCCCTTCCTGAAGCCTTTGACTTTGGCACATGCCTGGCTTTCCTCGTGATCCCCCGACGTTCCCTTTCCTCCCCCAATGTGGCCATCCCTCATTTCTGGCTTGGATTTTTTTCCTTTTCAGTCTCCAGTAGGGAGGTAGCAAGGTCACTGGTTCTGAGTCACACAATCCCCAGATGGCAGCGTTTCGGAGTCGGGAGGGATTTCAGTAACCATTTAGGCCCAACCATATGGGAAAGGAGTCCCCACGATGGTCTTCAGCCATTGCCTGATGACCAACAAAAAGAGGGAGCCCGGGACCTGTCCACACCACCTATGTTCCATTTCTGAGGCTTAAGTGAGGTGATATATGTAATTCAACATGCTCACTTCTCCAAAACTTAACAAAGAACCAACAGGACTGGTGATGGAACGTTTTCCTGGGGGTTAGAGTCTGTCTTTCTGCTTTATGCCCTGAAAAAAAAAAAAAAAAAAAAAAAAAAAAAGATTCCTTTTTTCTTGCAGGATTTGGTATTTCCCCATATACCTGTTGTTCTTGTTTGTCATATATGAATGGCTCTGTAGAAGGGGGCAGAGAGAAGAATTAAGGATAATTCTAAGATTTCAAACATAGAAGAATACTATTAATAGAAATGTGGAAATCATATTTTCCTATGAGAGGAAATGGAAAGTGGGGGGTCATCCTTGCCAGAAAGGGAAATGATGAGTCAGTTCCAAACCTGTGGAGGATTTGTTTTATCTCCTGCCCACCGACACTGGACTCCAGGCCCTCTGCTACTCATTCACCTTAATCCAGTTCTGATGCAGGATGTGAGACACCAAATTAATGGGGCTGCGTTCAGCCTTTTGGTCTGAGATGGAAAGGTCACATTTAATCCTCGGCCACCTCCCGGAGAGCCTGGCACCAGTCTCACTCCAGAACGGGGCTGGTGCAAGGCCCCAGCCCCATCTGCCTCCTCTGCCTCTCTGCGCTGGGCTCAGAAGGGCGCGCTCCTCCGCCTTTCCTCGGGTCTTTTGTATCACAGCCCCAGGAATAAATAGCACAAGGCCTCGGAGCCCCACAACCCTTCGGCAACAATTCTTCCATTCAGGATCTCGTCAGCCCTCTTCCACTGCTCTAGTCACACCTGCCCAACCACATGTGGATGGAGCCTGCCCAAAAGAACATAGCCTTTGCTTTGTTGTCCCCTGAGGGTAAGGGGAACTTGGATGGGAAGGGGCGAACCCATAACAAATGTAAGGGAGACAACTCTTGAAAGCTTACCAAACTCTAACACTAAACTCTAACTCAATGAAGACTCCCAAGTCCTTCTCCATTATTATTCCCATTTTACAGATGAGAAAATTGAGGCTCAGAGAGATGAGGGGGGTTTTCCAAGGTCACCCACTCCCAACAAGTGGCAGAACTAGGACTTGCTGCCAGCAGGTCATCAGACTCCAAATGGCTGGAATAAAATAGTTTTCAAGACTATTCAAGAACTTCAGTTCTGTGTAAGTCTGGAAAAGCGCACAAAGTGGAAGAAAGTCAGTTTCTGCCTCATCCCAGACTCCCAGGAAGGTTCATCATCCTCTGAGGGAGAGGAAAGGCTGCACAGTTCGTCTCCTGGACAATTCTGTGCAAAATGTCTGAACTGTGGCAATTCTAGGTTAGAATGACTAACAAGGAACCAACAACAACTCAATAGTAATGATAATGAAATACTGGGCAAATGGCAATTCTGGGCTCCTTGTTGACGCGACTGTGCCCAGCTGTGATGCTGTGCCCAGGTCGGTCCCCAAGGACTTTGGGAGCAGCAATCCCCAAACCCAGGCACTGACACAGAGGGGGCGGCGGATCAAAGCTTCAATGACCACGAGAGGCCAAGCGAGAGCGGCCCTCGCCACCACATCCTGAGGTTGGGCAGCATGACTCAGGCCTGGCCTTGTTTTCTTGTGGTCAGTCATTTACGGAAGCTACCTCTGGAACAGAACTCTGGGCCTGGCAAGAACTGGCCAGAGCTCCCTGGGCCTCTGGGCAGAGCTGCTCCCAAACTAGATGAGGCAAACACCAAGTATTAACCATGTTAATTGGAAAGAAGGAAGAGAGAGGGAGAGAGAAAGAGAGAGAAAAAGGGAGAAAAGAAGAAGGAAGGAAGGAAGGAAGGAAGGAAGGAAGGAAGGAAGGAAGGAAGGAAGGAAGGAAGGAAGGAAGGAAGGAAGGAAGGAAGGAAGGAAGGAAGGAAGGAAGGAAGGAAGACAAACAAAGAGAGAAGCTGCCTTCATGTATGTGGTCCCAGAGGCCAGGACAGCTGAGGTTCCAGGCACTGTGCAAAGCACAGGGCACAAGCAAAAACTCCCTGCCCTCAAGGAGCTCACAATCTAATGAAGAAACTCCAGACAAAGGGAGCTGACAGCCAGGGCTATTTATCCCCCCTAATCTTAAGGAGCTCGGAGACATTCCTCTCCCCCTCCCCATCACCCCCAAGGACACGAAAGGTAGCCATAAATTCCAAAGTACTCACATCACCACAGCAGGACTCAAGTGTGCGGGGAATGACTGCAAACAACTTGCGTTATGAATGTTATTGTGCAATTAGAAGTGACAACCAACTGTAGGAGCTGATTGATACAGAGCAAAATAAAGGAATCAGCAGGAACAATGACTGCAGCGATGCAAGAGAAAAGCGTTCTTAAAGAAAGATGAACTGGGAGTAATAACCAAACTTAGTCCCAGGGAAGAAATATCAAAATATTCTTACCTCCTTTCAACGAAAAGGGAGAAAACAGGAGCAGAATATTGCAAACACTGTCAGAGGTGGAATTAGTGGATTGTGTTTAATTGTTTTCCTTTATTACAGAGGTTGTTTTATTGAAGGCGGAGGAGGGGGGGAGTTGGAAGAATATATCCAGAAATGACCAGTTTCTTTTAAAGGCATCAGTAAAATTATATACTATTAAAGAACTCTGGGAAAAAGAATTCCATGTCCTCTTCAAGCAACCCTGCTATACACTCATGTTTTACTATAATGAGCCATATTATTAGCAAGTTCTTGGGTCCATCTAGAATTTTCCTCTCTTCAATTTGCTTGATTCTTAGCCGAGATAAAGCTGAAAAGAACTTTGCAGAGAGATCGTGTCTCTATTAAATGGAAAGAAATTGATATCTCAAAAGTACAGAACTGAACACTTGCCATTCCCTGGGTCAACAAACTCTTGTTTCCTCATTATCTCTAGGATCAGAGAGCAACTCAGCTTCATTCCACCCATCCAGCTACTAGACACAACCCACGCTAGCCTTCCTTCCTGACCTTCCAGTCTCCCATTTCTGAGCCTTTGCCCAGACTGTTCTCCAAGCCTGCAGTGCTCTCCTGGGCTCTATCCTCAGTTTCCCTCAAGGGCAGTTTTTTATGAATCCTCATCTGATCCTCTCAGTTGCTTGTGCCCTCCCTCTCCCCCATAAATTATTTTCTATTGTGTTTACTTGGTTTATAGTTTGTTTATACTTATCTGTATACATGTTGCCATCCTCCTCCCTTCCTCCCCCACACCCAGAGAGAATGTAAGCTCCTTGAGGTCAGGAATGATCTGGTTTTTGACTTTGTATCCCTACTACCTAATATAGTTCCTGGCACAGTCAGTGCTCAATAAATATTTGTGGAATAAATGAACCCCATAAAACCCTTTTATCATCAGGTAAGAGCAACCGGGCCCATTTTCCTAGCCCTTTCTCTCAAACCAACCAGAGTAGAGGTCTTGCAAGTACTATTATTCCCATTTTGCAGATGAGAAAACAGTGGTTCAGAACACAACCAGTAACCATCAGAACTGAGATTCATATGCAGATCTTCTGATGTAGAGACTAGTGTGATCACCAAGTCAGGGCCCAGATAATACACATTTGGCAAATAATTTATCATTTAAACCTGGTCCAAATAAATGTTCCTTTCAAATGTTCCATTTGGGACATTTGTCCATTGGGAGCTCTTGGAGGGCAGGGATTATATTTTTGCCTTTCTTTGTATTCTTACCACTCAGTCTCTGCATATAGTGGATGTTTAATAATTTTTTTTTTATTCATTAATCCATTTATGAGGGGATTCAATTAGTTTCCAGGTTCAAGTCTATGAGTCTATGATCCGTCTTTTATATTGAACACCAAAAATTCAGCTCTGTGGGCAAGAGATCATACAACCGAAAATCAAGTTAAACGCATACTTGAAAGAGCATCAATGTCAGAAGACAAGTTTAGAGCAGCTGGACAGACGTTAACCAGCTGTGAATCCCCAAGACTTTGACCTACGTCCATTCTTCTCCCCTTTTTAAATTAAAATTTATTTTCCCAATTAAACATCATTTATTTCCTTCCCATCCCACCTCCCCCACTGGAAAAAGAAAAACAAGACTTGTAAAAATATATCGAGTTGAACAAAATAAAATTCCCACATTGGCCGCTGAATTTACATTTGCCTTGTTCTTTCTCTTGAACCCATCACCTCTCTGCTAGGAGATGGGCAACATCCTTCACCATCAGTTCTCGAACTGTAGTCGGTCAGTGCTCACCAGAGTATCTCGAGCCTTTCAAAACTGTTTATTTCTACAGTGTCGTTGTAGTGTTGGAGAATGAGTGAACACAGTGCGGGCGGCATAGGAAGGGAACAGGATACTATGGCTCCATAAGGGGGCAGCTTTAGAGAAAACCCTCCCACAGCTATATCTCTGGGAGATCTCACCTATCCCCGTGGCTTCAGGTGTTACTCGTTCCCCTGACCTCCAATCCCACATCTCCAGTTGCCTGGCGGCCACCATCTCCCACAGATGTCCTGCAGGCATCCACAACCCACAATTCCACAGTCCTCTTCCCTTCCAAACCCGCCCCCTCTTGCTCACCTTCCTAGTTCTCTCACTGGAACCCCCAATCCTAAATCTCAAGCATTAGCCATCTTTGACTCCACATCCTCCCAGCTTACAAGTCCTGAATGATTCCTACTTAATCAATCCCTTCTACTCAGACTGACCAATACCCCACAGGGTTCAGGGTGGTTTTCTATTCCCTTCCTCTCCTTCACACAATCACATCTATGGGCACGTAGCTTGTATCTTTCTGGGTCGGACACAGCAGGTTCACATAAACAATGACTTAGTGAATTCTTAAGGCAAGAGACAAGAGAAGAAATCCTTAGATCAGGCCCTGGTCCTCCTGGAACCCTTGGGAATCTTGAATTTTATGTATTAAAAGAGGGTTCTGAAAAAGGATCCAGAGATTTCATCAGATTGGCTGCCCGGGGATCCCCTAATGCAAACATGGTGGAGCAGCCCTGAGTCAGGGACCCCTCAGAGCTGTTCTCCAGAAAAGCATTTTCTTGATGTTCACTTAAGAGTCAAAGGAAAGCAGAGCGGGCCCACAAATAAGGTCCTTTAGGTCCCTTGGCCCCCGGAGCCTCACTGGCTCATCAATATAGACCAAACACATCAACTCCTTCTCATTTAGGAAAATGTTTTATTCAAAAGCTTCACAGCACCATCTAGTCGTCTTAAAGAATGCAGCCCCGTCCCCCCACCCGCTACCCCTTCCAGATGCAGAAGTTTAAAATGACACCATTTGGCTAGAGATTTCCCCTATTTTTTTTTTTTTTTAATTCAGGTCATGATATGATTTTGGTCACTGTCTCATCTCAACTTCCTGAGCCCGAGCTTGGATGGGTTTTTAGTAAGTGGTGTGCCCTCTCCCCTCCCCCCACCTTTGTAGCTCCAAGCTGTGGGAGTCGGGCCCAAGCCGTGGCCCTGCGGCCCCTGGCCCCACCCCCATCCCATGCGGGCAGAGGCAGAGAAAGCTAAAATGGCAAAGGTGAAATTCAGCGACCCGCGTGGCAGAGCCTCCATCCTCAGTCAGGCAGCATGCAGCCCTGGGAGCTAAAGCTTAGGGTGACATTTCCCTTCTGAAACCCGAGAACCACAGGCAAGGGTGAAAAGCAGCCGGCTTCCTCCCCCTTTTGTCTCCTACAGTTCTCTCTCTGCTCTATGGAGTTTTTCCTTTTTTTAAAGTTTGATTAGAACACTAAGATTCCCCTGTCCCCCCTCCCTAGAGCCTGAGTGACAGGGCTGGAGGAGAAGACACAGTATGACCTGGTCTATTCGTTTGGAAAGAGTAGCCTGTCTGAAATATAGTGTGTTGATTCCACAGTCCAGCATAAAGCACAATTCCCCAAGAGGCTCCTGGAGTGAGGGGCTCAGCAGACCGGCAGTCTGACTGGGCCTGGCAAGATCACAGCCGCCTCCTCCACTTTGGCTTCAGTCCCCAGAACTCCCCTTCATGCTCCAGGAAGCGAGAACTGGAGAGCTGGCCAGTCATTTGGCCAAAGCTCCCATGGGGTCCCAGGCTGGAAGCACAATGGGCTCCTGCTTTAGGACGGCAAGCACATCCTCTGGCACGTGCTTCTTGTCCACCACCACCTCGTAGACGTACTCGGAGAACCACTGGTCTGTCATGCACAGGTAGCCTGCGGGAAGAGGGAAGATGTACGGTGAGCCTGAGCTGGGGACCCGGGGCCTGAAGGGAGAGCTGGGCAGGGGCCTGGGGCAGGCCGGAGAACCAGCCTGCCCCGACCCTTCTCCCCGTCCCAAACCTGGGGGCACTGGCAAGGTATAGGGAGGCAGTCCCAGGAGCGGGGCGAATGAGAGGAGAGCCCAGGGCCATTTTGCGGCCACCAAATGATTTTGTCTTCTGCAGGGCTCTGCCGCCCTGAACAAGGACCTAGAGTCCCTTGTAATAGGCTTGGGTCAGGGGAGACACTGTGATGAAGACAACAGGAGAAGTAAAGAATGAGCCGCTATTCCTACCTCCCTCCAACATGGGCAAATGTCCCAGGGCCTTCTGGTTCAGACCTGCTTAGGCTGGCTTCCCCCCCAAGTAGCCCCTCGGGAGGGCAACGCAAAGGGCACACGGGGAAGGGAAGGACCAGAATGTACTGCATGCGGTCTCATGGAAGGGAAGGACCCTGTCGGAAAAGCAGGCGGCAGACAACAGCATCCATGCCGAAGCTTGGGGGAGGGGAGCTCAAGAAGCTGTCTCCAGGCTGCAGAGGCTTTTGCCCACTGAGTGGTGCCCATTCTACCGTTCCTTTCAGATGGATGGCAAGACACTCAGTCTGACACAGCACGGCATGTCTATCCTCAGAGGAAGTGCCAGAGCCAGCGCTCGGAGCTCTCCCCTCTCCCCCAGTGACCTCGCCTCCTTGCTCAAAGAGGCGATGAAATTAGAGCATCCCTTGTCCTGGAAGGAAAGGCCGCTGTCGGCCTGACAGCTCCAGCCCGCTAGGGGTCGGGGTGCTGGGGCCTGGCCCAGTTCAGGACCAGGGATGGAGACTTTTCAGAACACGCATCTCAGGAGCCTTGCCTGGGCTGGGCCTGTCACCAAGCTTTGGAGGATGGGGGAGCGCTCCCAGACAATACACCAAGCTAGACATGAGTCATCCTTCTCCAGACCTGAATTCAGAGTCAATCAATCCTCAAGCCTGCTCCTCGCAGGAAGGGGGGCTGGGCAGGTGAGGGACAGTAGCAGGTCTGTGTAATAAAGTCCTGTGTCCTTATAAAATATTATCAATCTCACAAGCAAATAAATCTTCCCCAAATGCCCAAGGAATATGGACACTAAATATCTACCTACCCCATCTCCTTTCAAAAGCAGGAGATCAGATTATGGACTTATAAATTAGAACTCCTATCAGTTGTGATCCGCTCCTGGAGGGCCGGTGTCTCTTCAGGATATGAGTTCTTTGGGGCTCAGTGAAGCCTTCCAGACAGGGTCGCCGCCAAGTAATTGTGCCCCGAGCGGATAATGAGCCTGCGGCTGCTCCAACTGCTGACACGCAGTGTCTTGGAGTTGGACTGAGCTGATTAGGATCACTGTGTCTGAAACCAGAAGGCAGCATGCAGCCCAGGCAGGGAAGGGGTGAGGGGGAAATCTGGGGACCCGGGGGTCCTTCTCAGCAGCCTCTGAGGAGGGAGACACATGAGCCTGGGGCCAAACTTCCATTGGTTTAAGTTTCTAATGTGGCCTGTGACCATAATGTTTCATCTCTGTAATCAAATTAAACAGTGCTGAGGCACAAAAATCAGCAAATGGCCAGGTTTTTAAAGGAGTCTTATGTTTTGCAAGCAGCAGAGAAGGGGCTAGAAAAGGAGTTCCTGAACCAGAAAAGGCTCAGCCCAAAGTGACCACGCTAAAGAATTTGCTATCATCGTCCCGGTGTGCATCACGCTGTCCATGGATTTTCTCGACAGTTTCCTTCCCCAGTGGAGCCCGGGGGCACACAGCTAAGTGTCTGAGACCGGACCTGTACTCTGCTCTATCCACTTAGGGCTTTAGCTGTCCCCCACGTTAATGAGGCTAACAAGAACCACAGAGAACGTCATTCACAGTGGGTGGGAGTTGTGGGGTAGAGTTGAGGATAAATCTGTGAGATCCTCTCAGGAAATGAAACCCAAGAGGATTTGGGTTTGCAGAGAAGTTTGTCATTCAGCTCTTAGATCTTTTTCCCCTCTTGTGATTTTGTATTCTTGGCCCTTTGGATATTTCTCAGTGATTTCACAGTAATAAATCTCTGCTGAGCAGCAGATTTTGGGGCTCGCAGTAACTATCAAGGCCAGAGTCCAACCCCCTTACTTTACAGATGAGAAAACTGAGGCCCACCCAGAGATGACATTGGGAGACATGCCCAACATAACATATCTGGTGCACACCTACTATGTGTCGAGCACCATCCCAAGTGCTGCCCCACAACTACTCTCTCCCAAGAACCTAAGAACCAACTATGACTTGGATAACAGATAGGGCCCCTAGTCTAACACTTCTCCTTGGCCATTAGAATACAGCTCCACATGGGCCGCCACAATCCATGACAATGGCCATCCAGCTCAGCCTACCCTGCGTCACTTTGAAAAGCTCCAGATTTCAGTTGGTCAAGAAAATGCTGTGTGAGTGTGTGTTTTGCAGGGAAGAAAGAAGGGCTGGAAAGCAGGAAGGAAGGATGATGAAGAAAACTTGACAACTATCACAGGGTGCACGCCTTTTGGACCGAGATCTAAGGAGAGCCCCTCCTCCCCCCACTGTAAACACCCAGATCCGGCTGCTGGTGGGAACAAGGGAATGCAGAATCTGCCCCTGCTGAGGAAGACTACCAGTGCCAGGCACTGCAGAGGCACATGAGGGAGAACCGTGCTAGAAGAAGGGGCTGCTTGATTTGGCTGATGAAGGGATGAGATTTTTTTGTCTTCAAACTATAACAAAGTTCCATCAGCCCATGAGCTTGCTCCCTCGGCCAGATACTAGTCATGGGGGCTGGCTGTGTGTGCTCCTCAGACACATGCATTTGGGATGGTAGGGGGATGGGGACAGGGACAGGATTGTGGGAGGCTGAGACCTGCCTAAATCATGTGATAGCGTTATCGTGCCCTGCTAATTTGTTCTCATTCCTCACCGTCAGCCTTACAACCCACTCTCTCCCTTAAGATTCCCCAGGAAGGCGAGGCATGCAGTCATTACCCAGAGGCCTATTTTCTCCACAAAACCCAATGGCCTCCCTCTGACCCCCAAACTCTTCCTGCTCTTGTATTGTTTCAGAAAAGGTCGGTTTGTTATCATTCCTCAAAAGCCCCATGGATGGCAGCGCCATGTTATTTCCTAATCTCGCTTCTTTAACTTGACCCAAAAGTATATTTAACATACCAAAAATAACAAGCCTCTGCAGCTGCTTTATCATTTTTGGCCGGGCCCTTTTCCTCTCCATTAATTCATGTTCCTCCCTGTCTTAAAGACTTCCTCAAAGTTCCCTTCATCCGTGAAGTCTTCCTGAATTATGTTCTCCCTGGAGGAATTCTTATTCATCCCCCAGCAGAGTGGGAGTTTTTCCACAACAAGAATCTGCTCCTACTATTTTCTATCATGGTAAGTAAGCTCCTTCCCTCACAGCTTCCCCGTTTCTGTCTCCTCATGGCCCCTTTGAAGCTCCTGCACAAAGTAACTGCTCCAGCCTCGTTGCCATGACAGAACCAGAGTTGGGAGCCTCATTCCAGCCTCCTAAGGAATCAATCAGCAACACTGTGCTAGGCACTGGGGCATATAAAGGCAAGAAGCAATCTTACAACTAATCCATCTTCTAAATGTAGAGATAAGATGTACATATGAAAGATTTACTTCACAAAATCAATAAATACATATGGATTTTTGTCCACACCCCCATACGAAGTAGTCAAAGTTGGTGCAATGGGACCCAGGACAAAGGGCTCCTGCAGCTGAGGTGAGCAGCAAAGATGTCATGGAGATGATGGTGTACGGCCTGCTTCTTAAGAGAGAGGGAGCCCAGGAAGGGAGGGAAGGACAAGGGACGTGCAGAAAGGAAGGCAGTTTAAAACATGACCACAAAAATCTTAAATGGTCGCCCAACACATCAAGGATACTAATATGCTCAAAGGATGCATAAAATTGTGCATACCCTTTGATCCAGCAGTGTTACTACTGGGCTTATATCCCAAAGAGATTTTAAAGAGGGGAAAGGGACCCACATGTGCAAGAATGTTTGTGGCAGCCTTCTTTGTAGTGGCCAGAAACTGGAAACTGAGCGGATGCCCATCAGTGGGAGAATGGCTGAATAAATTGTATATGAATGTTATGGAATATTATTATTCTGTAAGAAATGACCAGCAGGAGGAATACAGAGAGGCCTGGAGAGACTTTCAGCAACTGATGCTGAGTGAAGTGAGTAGGACCAAGAGATCACTGTGTACAAGATTATGTGATGATCAACGTGGCTTTTTTCAACAATGAGATTTTTCAACTTGTGATGAAGAGCCATCCACATCAACAGAGAAAACTATGGGAATTGAATGTAAATCAGGATATAGTATTTTCACCTTTTTGGTGCTGGTGTTTGCTTGCTTGGTTTTTTCCTTTCTTGTATTTTTCCCCTTTTGAAGTAATTTTTTGTTTTGTTTAGAATGACGAATATGGAACTGTTAAGAAGAACTGCACACACTTAACCAATATCAGATAGGGTGACCAAGGCAACAATGACAGACAAAAGAGCTCTGATTCCATCAGTTATTAGCAGTTATCAGTCTTACTGAAAAATAGGAAACCACTCAAGACCCCCAAGAGTCTCAGGACCAACTGGTACCTGACAGATACTCAGGCTGCCTTGGCCTGATGACCTTGGGTGACTGAGTCTACTTTCCTAGTGTTCCAATTGTTAGGAAGACATCTCGTTTGTTCACCCTAAATTAACTTCCTTATTTTTGCCTAATGCTCCTAATTTTGCTCTTAGGGCCAAACAGAACAAATCTATTCCCCCTTCTAACTAGAAATTCTCCAAATACTCAAAAGTTAGAATCATGTCCAATTAAGTAGAAAGGTAAGAAGCACTTATGAAGCTCCTACTAAGTACTTGGCACTTTACAAATACCTTCTCATGGGATCATCACAACAACCCTGTCAGATGGATGCTGTTATGATTGCCATTTGACAAATGAAGAAATTGATACAAACAGAGTAAAGTGACTTGCTTAGGGTCACACAGACTAGATCTAAACTAAGGTTTCCCTGATTCCACCCAGCAAACCATCGGAGGCTTCTCTTGCCTGGGCCAAGTGAGTCCAGCCTCTTCAAACTGACCCTTGTGAGGCATGACCTGGCTAGCTGCCCTGCTCAGGACATTCTTCCACTTTTCACATAGAATCCTGTGTTCTTGATGGGTACGGCCCACATCAAGCACAGTGGGCCTCTCTCCCTGTGAGTACTGCAGCTCACGATGCCGACTCTTCGCTGTCTAGATATGACTCTCTCCTCTTATCCGGCTCCAAACAAATTCCAGCCTGTTAGCTAGATGAGCCCTCTATCTGAAACAACATAACTAGCCATCCTTCCCAGCTTCATTCCATTTGCTAGTTAGAGAAGAAGCTCGACACCTTTATCCAAGTCATTGATAAACTATTTCACAACATGTGGCTGAACCCAGAGAGCCCTGGGGTACCCCAGCCAAGACCTTCCAAGGGACACTGGCCCATTTATCAGGATCATAAACCATTTAAGTCACAGAGCCAGCATGACTTCTGGTCTCGTCCCAGTTCCTCCGTGTCGGCTTTTAGCCCTCAGCGGTACTACAAAAGGCACGATAACTTCTGTTCCTGTGTCCAAATGCATGGAGCATACTGTCTCCACAACTTGGGGACTGACCTTATGAGAGGCAATTACATGACCAAAATGTTGGTTTTGCAAAAAGCAGCCAAAGTTCAGCATAATGAATAGTTCACACAAATTTTTTTCCAGACTAAACTTTGATTTGCCAAAAGTTTTTAAACTGAAAACAAGAGGCTCCCTTTCTGGAGGGAGTCACCAATGAGGATCCAGAATGGAGGGGCTAACTTGTGAGAAGAGATGAGTCAGAAGGGGACGAGGAACACAAGGAGCCAAGAGGAGAGAGGAGTTGAGAAGCCTGGGATGAAGAAAGGAAGAAAGGGATTGAAACGTGTCCCTGCTTCTTATGAAGGTACCATCCAAGATCACAACCTGAGGTCATCCTCTTCCTTTCCCTCCAATTTAAGTACAACCAGTTGCCAAGTCATGTTAATTTAACCTCCAGCATTTGTGGCATTTGTCCCCTTCTCTCTAGTCACTGGCCACCATTGTAGTCCAGGTATTCCTCATCTCTCGCCTAGTTAAGAGGAGATCTGGATGTGACCAATGCTGAGCTACTCGGGACAGTCCAAGGTGAGAGAGGCATTTGTCTATCAGACCCACAACCCACCCAAGAGTCTACCTTTCCAGGTAAAGGCTAGTGGACTATTTATTCCCCAAAAATCATTTATTGAGCACCCAATAGGTGCAAAGCACAGTGCTAAGCATGGATGAGTCTCTGCCTTATCTACTTGTGAGTTCCTGTGAGTTATTTGTGGCATGGGGAATAAATGTTATCTCATACCCTTTATTTATGTTACATGTAAGCTACCTATAGAACAATAGGTGGGGGACACAATGAGCCAAAGAAAGAAAATTCCTTTCTCTGGGCCAGGCCTCCAGGATTGGACTTGATCTGTGTGAACCCTGAGTTTGGGGGAGACCCTGGGCTCCAAGTTTCAAGTCTATTTTCCATTGACTTGTCTCTACCAGAAGAATGTAAGCAAGGACTATTTGGTTTAGTCTTTGAATCATCAGCACCTAGCCCTGAGGGCCTTAAACCTTGATCTTTGGGTATACTTTTATACGAAGCCTGAGGAGAACCCCTTTGCTTTTCAAACCTGTTGCACATTGGTCCCTGTCACACATTTCTTACCACAGGTGGCAGGCAGAACATTCACTAACCCTATATTCTTCACCAGGTAAAACTTCAGAAATTGAGCTTTCTGTATAGCTACTGCTTCATTCATTCTTTCTCCCTCTCTCGATGTCTCTCTGTCTCTGAATGTCTCTCTCTCTCTCTCTCCTAAGACAGTCCTATGCAGCACGGGTCTAAACATTACAGCCCGGCAACACGAAGGTTGATGCCCACTAAGTCCACTCGCCTACCTTCCCCATGTGCCAACTTTGGGGTTCATAACCAGGGATACCCGATATTCTAAACCAATGTTCAATAGCTGGAAGACTACTAGAATCTTTCTACAAGGGACAAAGAGCAAGTGTTCATGCATAGGAGCAGTCCCCAGAGCACATAGCCCCAGGCACATAAACTTAGCTTGTCAGCAATGATAGACTTGAGGTTTCTCAAGTGTGGATCGCCCTCATCTGCAAGCATGAACTCTAGCTCTGAGTCCCATGCTCACTGCTCATCAGTCCACCAGATTAAATTTTTAGTCATCAGTGATGATGGATTGACCTGAAATTTTCATTAAGTGGGCTAATAGCCACACAGGACATCTGAAAGTACACTATACCAACCAAACTATCAAAAAAATTATCTCATAGAGCCAGGAAAAATAAAATTCATCTGAAAGAACAAAAGGTCAAGAATATGAAGGGAACTAATGAAAAGGAAAAAAAAAAAAAAACCAAACAAACTGAAGGAACCTGGCTTATGTACCAGATCTCAAACTGTATTATAAAGCAGTTATCAGAAAAATTATCTGGTTCTGGCTGCTTAATTAACTGGTATGGTTTCTTAAACTGAGTGGTGGATCAGGGGACTAGATTAGATACATAATACACAGCACCACCTCTCAGACACATTAGATTGGCTAAAATGATAGAAAAAGAAAATGATAAATGTTGGAGAGGATGTGGGAGAACTGGGGCAGTAATAGACTGATGATGGAGTCATGAACTGATTCAACTGTTGTGGTGAGCAATTTGAAACTAAGTGCAAAGGGCAATCAAACTGTGCATACTCTTTGGCCCAGCAAAACCACTACTAGATCTGTATGGCTCTCTCTTCCCCCCTCATCCCCCCGCCCGGAGGCAATTGGGATTAAATGGCTTGCCCAGGGTCACACAGCTAGGAAGTGCTAAGTATCTGAGACACTTAACTCAGGTCCTGCTGAGTTCAGGGCTGGTGCTCTAACCACTGTGCCACCTAGCTGCCCCTCGATCTGTATCTCAAAGAGATAAAACTGAGAAAAAACAATAGAAGGAGAGAGAGAGGTACAAAAGTAGGAAGGAAAAAGGCAGGGAAGGAAAAATAAAAAGAGTGAGAGGGAGAAAACGGAATGGGGTAAGATGGAAGGACCTATTCTTGTGGTGGCAAAGAACTAGAAATGGAGGGGGTTTTCATCAATTGAGGGTTAGCTAAACAAGCTATGGTATATGATTGTGATCGAATACTATTATGCTATAAGAAATGACGAGGACAACACTTTCAGAAAAATCTGGAAAGACATAAACTGATGCAAAACAAAGTGAGCAAAACCAGGAGAACCTTATACACAATAACAGCAATATTATATGATGATCAACTGTGAATGACTTAGCTCTCTCTGCAAAAGAATCACTCCAGACAATTCCTAGTAAATTTATTTAAATTTAATACGCATTGCTTTATGAATCATGTTGAGAGAAAAATCAAAGCAAAAAGAAAAAACCAAGAGAGAGATTAAAAAAAGACAAAAAAAGAAGTGATCCGAGCATATATTGATTTACATTCAGTCTCCTTAGTTCTTTTTCTGATGCCGACGGCATTTTCAGTCCAAAGTCTGTTGGGATCGCTTTGGATCACTAGAACCATTGAGAAGAACCAAGCTTTTCACAGTTTATCATTGCACATTTTTGCTGGCACAGTGTACAATGTATTCCTGCTTGTTTCACTTATCACCTTGTTCATCATTTTTTATAACATTTATAACATTCCATTACCTTCAGGTAACACAGCTTATTCAGGCATTCCCCAACTGATGGACATCCACTCCTTTCCTAAGTCTTTGCTATCACAAAAAGAGCTACTATAAACATTTTTGCACTTGGGGGTCTTTTTTCCTCCTTTATGATTTTCTTGGCCTACACACCCAGTTAATGATGCTGCTGCGTATGCACAGTTTGATAGTCCTTTGGGCATGGTACCAGATTGCTCTCCAGAATGGTTAAATCATTTCACAATTCCACTAACAATGCATTGGTGTTCCAGTTTTTCCACATCCCCTCCAACATTTATCATTATCTTTTGACTTAAAACAATTCCAAAGGGCTCATGATGAAAAATGCCAACCACCTCCAGAGAACCAAGGAAGTCTGAATCCAAATCACTATTTTTCACCTTTTTTTTTTTTTTTTTTGGTAGGTTTGTTTTCTTTCACAATATCACTAAGAGGCAAATAATGTTTTTGTATGACTGTGCACATGATTGACTTCTATTAAAATTGCTTAGCAGGTTTTTTTTGTTTTGTTTCCCCCCCCCCCTGAAGATAGACAGCATTTTGTCCAGGTCAGGACCTGGAGTAAGAAAGACCTGAATTCAAATCCCACCTTAGTTCCCATCAGCAGTGTGGGCTTGGGAACATCACAATACTGCTGTGTCTCAATTTTCTCCTATGTAAAACAGGGATATTAATAGCCCCCAATTCAGAAGGTTGCTTTGAGAATCAAATCAGATAACACATGGAAAATCTCTGATACAAAATGTTTGGAAAGTGCAACAACCCCCACCTTCCAAGACAACACATAAAAGGAGGATGAGGGGAAAAGAGAGATGGCTGGATAAAGTTCCTCTGAGTGAAAGGAAGTGTGCCCTTCCCAAGATGGGCACATCATCAAGATGGTGGTGCTAGGGAGAGAGTCTCCACTCAAGAGAAGCGGCCTCCAGGGCAGAGGGCTAACTTTAGGGAGTTTTATCTTCTGTTTGTTTGGCTTTTCTGGAGGATGGGGTGAGGGCTAAGGAGGAACAGACAATCTAGGAGTGAGTGAAGAATGAAGGGCTACTGTGAGGAATATAACTCTTATTTTGCATATGAGGAAATTGGGATTCACCCAGTTTATATTTTCCTGTGTAAAAAGTAGCCCTTGTATTTTTGCTAACCCATCTCTTCTCACTGAGAATGGCAGCTATCCCCCCATCTTGGCTAGTTCACAGCTAAACAAGTTGCACTGCTCTTCAAAAGGCAAAACGTTACCTCAGGCTTCAAGGTCAACCTCCTCATGAAAATGAAAAATTTGCTTTTGGAATCATCCATAAACAGGATCAAGAACTTAATGTAAATCCCTCCAAGGAGTAGGACAATGAACAAGCCCAGATGTTTGGACAGATGTCAAATGCAATCCAACATCAGAGCACACTGATGATAGACACTGATGTCATCAGCAGAAAAAGCCCAATTCGGGAAAGGAGACAAGAGCTCCTTCTTCCGATGACAAACCCAGGGGGTCCGTGATCAGAACAAAGTGTCAGGTCACTTCAAACTATCGAACTGTGACATGGGGCTGTCTACGGGCAGAAGATCCTGAACATGAACCTCAGAGGAGCCCCAGCCACCATCAAGGAGAAGTGGGTGGATCACTGACCCAGTCTTTAGACTGACTGTCTCCACTGAGCTTTATCAAGGTCATTTACTTAGGAGCAATCAGTCTCACCTGATATACCCAAAGAAAAGAGAGATAAAGTAGGGACGCCGTTCTCTACAGAAGAAGTGTCCTCTCTACAAAGTCTCCTGGGCCGGGTCACCTAATGGACAATGGTGGGTAAACACATGCCCAGAGAACACAATCCCCTACCTACAAACTCTCCTCAGAAGATTCTCAAAGATGCCAAGCTAATGAGTCACATGTTCCTGCCTTCCTTCCGGTAAATCAGCCCATGGGAAGAATTTATTTTGGATATGGCTCCCTGAACCTCCCCCAAGCCCAGTTATCTTTTGGCTCCCTGAGGAAATGTTTTGCTTTACATAATCTCTGGCATTTCAATTATTTGAGAACAATAACAAAAGCTAGTTTAACCTCTAGTTAGACAGAGACCCCAGAAAAAAAGATTATAGAAAGAACAGCAGGAACATAACTCCCTGCTCTCAACTCAACAGAAGGATGAGGTAAGGAGAGAGACAAGATTTGTATTCATCACCAGTGAACAGCTGGGGTTGGGTAGAGGGCCGGGGGACTGGGGGAAGGAGATTAGTAAAGAAATATGAAGCTGGTTCCAAAGTTTTTTATTTTTATTTTTTTGTTTTGCTTTTTAAATCAGAGCTGACCATATGGCCAGGGAGCCAAGCTCAGAATGTGCAAGAAGGCCATAAGGAAAATCAGCTTCACTAAGTCACCCAGCTCAGAAAACAGCCCTGTCCCTGACCCAGGATGAACAACACTCTTCACCCCCAGGGAGACAACAAATGACCTTTGAATGTAGACTGAAGCAGGCTTTTAAAAAAAAAAAAACTTTATTTTTGTAATTTTGCTGGTTTTCTTTTGCAATATTGCTAACATGACAATATTTGGCCCAACTTCCCATGTATCATTGATGTCCTCCGGGGGAGGGGGGGGGCCTCAGTGAGAATTTGGAACTCAAAACTTTTAAAGATAATAGTTTAAAAATTGTTCACATATAATTGGGAAATATTTAACAAAATAAAAAGAATTAAGGAGAAATAAAAAGAAACCTCTATCCTTGCTGTGACTATGTCAGTCCTCCAAACTGAGAGCCACAGCTCACTACCTCATGTGAGCTCACTGACCCACACCCGGCGAGTCAATCACTTGCATCTATGACAAATTACCCAAGAAACCTGGGGTTTGCCTAATTTCAGGATAGGTCAAAAGTTAATAGGATACCACTACCACTGGAGGTTTAACCAAAGCATCAGCAATGATGGGAAAATAGATTAAGAAAGCAAACAAAGCAGAACTGAATGCCTTTTAAATTCGTTAGAAAAAAAGTTTTAAAAACTTAAAACATCCTACAAATAATTCTATCTATCAAATGCTGTTCTCATGTCTCCAGTGGGTACCATCAGCTAGCGACTGTCCTGAGGGGTGCACGCTCACACACATACAGACACGCACACTACTCTCTCCCTCTGTTTCTCTCTCTATCTGTCTCAGAGCAGTGCATGTTTTTTCAAATTCTTTTTCAGTCTGGAAACCTGTGAAGCCCTCCCAGCCTTTCCTTAGGAAGCCTCCCTAGCCTGCCCCTAAATCGTTGCCTCAAAGGAAAGCAAAGCCATCTAACAGGAAATCGCCATTAAAAACGAGCGGCTCAGTGGGGCCCCTATTCCAGCCTCATGCTGCCTGAATCCACAGCAGGCGCTGCAGCAAGTTGCTTCATAATCACACAACAATCGGAGAAATCAATGAAGCTCTCTCCCAGGGGGAAGTTACAACAATCTGATGAGGAACAGAAAGGCAGTAAGAGCTCTAGTGTGTGTTTGGACAAAAATGAGGCCACTGGCTTTCCCAACAGAGCCAAGGGACAGGAATCCAAGAATTGCTGAAGATAACTTTCATGGGGAGATGAAAAGACCTGGGATGCCAAGAAGCCAAAAACTGCAGGAAAAAAGTCCCGAGTGGCCTTGAGGTTGCGGAGATCTGAGGAGGGCAGAGCCGGAAGAGACCCTGGAGACCATCTAGTACACTGCCTTCTCTCCTAGAGAAAACTGGAGGGAGAGCCAACGACTGCTGAGAGGTCTCTGAGGAGGGATGGCCAACGGAGCTGTGATGAGCACTCCCATCTCCCCACTGCTCTCACTAATAAAGGAAGGAACCCAAGCGGGCCCAGATAAGAAAGGCCAACTATGCAGCCACTGGATGGCCACTGGGCAGTGGTAGGAATAGATCAGGGTTGAACCAGGTGGCCTGTGGGGCCTCCAACCCCAAGAGCCCAGAGTTACACTCAGCATGTGCTTATGTCTGGTCCCCTCTCCAACCTGTGAGGCAGATGCTGCTGCTACCTCAGTGGGCACAGCCCACACCAAGCTCTTGAGTTCTATGGAGCACAAAGGTCAGATTAACAGGCCCTTCCAGAAGAAAGTGAAGGAAAAATAGAAAAACCTGACTGAGAAGATCCATGACATTTCTATCTTCTGGCTCATTTTTCCCCCTTGACTCTTGGCTCTTGGTTGGGTGAAAGAATGCTGCTTAGTCCCAGGGTTGGGACATCTCACCCCACTAGCTCTCGTAAGGAGTCCACTGCTCAAATGCCCACGTGCCCTGCCTTTCTGATCATGCACAGCAGCAGAAAAGTGATATGGCTTCTCTAAGTGGATAACTGACACCGTGGAAGGATGGCCTTGGGGAAGGTCTGGTTCCCAGCCCACGATGGGCCAAGCGCTGGACAGACTAACATCAGAGGCTTCCTTGGAATTCATGGTCTCTTGGTTGAGTCCCTAGAAACTAAGTAATGAGCACTTTTAAAAAGTTCTTATCTATTATTTAAAGTATACATTAAAAGCATATTTCCTGTTGCTTACTCATGACTTCCACTATGCTTTTCAAGAGAAAGCTGTATTAGCTCCTGATTACTTGTTCTTTCACAAAATCGAGTGATTGTTGTTGGTGACTTGAAATAGGTCCCTTTGTCAACCCCTCTTTTCCCTCTCAGAAAACCTGATTATCTGAAGGAGGCTGATTATCTGTCTGACAAAGCTCCAAGGGCCATAGGAAATCAGTTTGGGGACAGATTTGCACTGATGTGACTGACCAAAGGATTCCAGCACAACCCAGCACCTGCTGGTTCTCAATCAGAAAGGCTGAGGAAGTTCTCAGGGTACACACCAAAGTGAGGGCAGGATTACAGAAAAAGTCCCTCCCACCCCCACCCAAGACCCTCAGGTTGTTCTCGACAGTTGTGTCAACCTCCTGAATGTCAGTTTGAGGACCTAGAACCTGGCCAGATATCACACCCTATGAAGGGATACAGTAGTTCCCAGTCAAACGGCCAACAAGGAGCATGTTAGCTTACCTTTGTGGCCATGGTCTTCACCCCAGGAATTCTCCACTCTCCATTTTTCATACGCTCCCTCATGAACATCCTGGAAAAAAAAACCAAATCATAAATATGATGAACAGTCCTCAAATGTCATGTAATGACTGTTCCTGATCCACTGAGTGCTTGATCTCACCTCAAAATATTTAATGTGGCCTGACCTGTGCCTAGCGTAGGCCAAATCCCAAGATGACCCAACGTCCAGGCCTATTCTCAGTCCAAGGTCACCACCCAGGGCCTCTTCCAGCCCCAATCGGGGCAGCCCTCCTATTTCTACACTGGCTCAAAACACACAAAGCACAGGACCAATTCCAGGAATGTTTTTGACTCAACAAGAATATAACAAGTTTGCTAGGTGCCAGGCACTAGGCTAAGCACAGGAAATACAAAGCCCAGAGCTGCGCCTGCCTTCAGGAAACCCAAGCTGACGGAGCATGCTCTTCCTTCTTTGACTTCCAACACACTTACCAGACACCTGGTCTACTGCCTTGTACTGGAGGAAAGAGCATTTAAATACAGCACATATTTCTAGAAATAACTCCGCTCCCCAAGACAAGTGGAAACTATTGGAGAAAAGTGTGTGTCCTACTACCCGCCATATATACCTGTATATCGGGGACATTGGACAGCCTCCACGACTGACTTTCCCTGCTGGGCACTGGGGCAGTCAGCCTCTGGGCTCCCCGTGTACCTACAGGCTGTTCTGTGTGGGTTTGAGGATGTGTCACATCCAGCTGCCATAAGGTGATGATTGAAAATAAAAGTTATCCAGGAAATGCTCTAGATTCCCTGGAGGGAAAAACCCCATCCCCCAACTAAGAAATTCTTAGTCACATACCAAATGTAATTTGTGCCTTTACATGGGGGCTGGTCTCAAAGCAAGAAAAGACCTGGGTTCAAGTTCTGCCTCACACACATCCTGGCTCTATGATCCTGGACACACCATTTAAGCTCTAAGAGTTCCAGGTAACTCTGAGTAATCTTTACAGGAAAGGGGCTAATCCATCTAGGCAGAGGGACTCTCCTCACCTGATACACCAGGGAAATCCCAACATCACCTCCATCCCAATCCCATGTCCCTGGAAGGTTAAGTCACAGGAAGCCAGAATTGGTCTGCACGGACAGTGAAGGTGCGTGCAATAAGGGAAAGCTAATGTGTTCATTCTTCCCAAGGGTTGGATTTCAGGCTGTGCCCTGCTGAATTCCTGTCCCAGGCTCTAGGGAGGCTCTGGGCTCACCTCCTGCAGGCGACCTGGCGAGGCTCTGCCTTTCTCCTAGGGGAGCTGAATGCCACCAGTCTCCAAGACCTTCCTTTCTTGGTGGCATTTATACAAACACTGAATATAACTCAACTAAAAACCAGTCAAAGAGAATAATGTTCAGCCCTGCAGACCTCTCTAAAAGAAACTTGGCCTTTCATCTTCTCAGAAGGAGACAAAGCACCATCAGCCTGGCACTGGTCACTTACTCTCTCTTCCACACTGACTGACACATGATGGCAGAGAACTAGTGGGAGGCTCCTGAGGAGCAGTCCACCCATGCTCAGAAATTCAGACATGTTAGCAGGAGGCACAGTTCCTGACTCCCTCATCCATCAACACCCAGTTAGAGACAGGTTTCCTCTGTGAGCTTGTGACTTTCCTTGGCTAGCCTGACTTCATGGCCTTTTCAAGCACCACGCACTGATCCAGGATCAACAACAGCCAATAATTCTCTAGGTAGAAAGGTCATGCTCTAAGAGCCCTCAGTAATTGCTCATCACTCACACTTATGCTTAGAACCAATGATGCTCATTAAAAACTGCCTGAATCACCCAAGAATGGCACAAAGAATGGTTACAGGGTAGCAGGGGCCAACTCCCTCCTCAAGCTCAGTGATCCATTTTTACCTCCTTTAAGCATGTCTACAAGTGTCAACAACTGAAACACTGAGATATCAATTAAAGACTAAAAACTTCTCCCTTTCCTTTGTGATTGATTCACTAGATAACTAACCACTGACTTGGAACAAGTCACTCAACCAGGAAGAAGGGAGGGAAGGAAGAAGGGAAGGAGAAAGGAAGGAAGAGGGGGGATAAAGGAAAGGAGGAAGGAGTAGGGAGAGAGGGAGGGAGGAAGGAAGGGGGAAGGAAAGAAAGAAGGAAGAGAAGGGGGAGGAGGGAAGGAAGGAAGATTTCTTCCCGCTTTAAGTTGAGGATAACATGAATATTTCTGGGCCAAACTCTCTCACAAGGAGATGATGAGATAAAAGGAAAGTAGAGTTAAAACCCCACGAGCTCTTCAGAAGAAATCTGGGCCACATAAGCTGAGCTCCTGGCACACACGCTCCCTTCTGCATTATGATGTTCCAATTCTTCCTCCTTTCACAATCACAAACTACAAATGTGGAAGATGAATTGGGATCCATCCCTTCATTCAACTGTGAGTCTCACAGCAGCCACCCAGCACTATGTGTGTGCAGTTGACCCAGAAACTCATCAGACCCGGTTGGAATAAAAACTTCCCTGAGCAAAGCTGGACAAGAGAGACACGGACATGGAGCTGGGCAGTATGCAGATATGAAAAGTAAAAATATCCAGGCTTTAAAGCAAAGGAGAAACCAGGCACAGCTAAAAAACCCTTGAAAAGTAAAACAAATTATAAAAAGCCCTATGATATTTGGACATACACACTCACACACCCATACACACACATGTAATTTTTAAACAAAAATCCATTTTTAACCAAGAGACTTTGGTGGGGAGTTATGAATCCAGTGAATTTTATAAGACAGTGTGTGTCCAAACATGTAAACGTGAGCAACTTATTCAATATTTTATTCATGAAAAATCCCTTTTAACTCCTTACTTCTAATGGCAAAAGACAGCTTTTTACTTAAAACCTCTTCTCAGTGTTGAGTTCTATGTTCTTTTGTGTAACCCAAATGTTCATCTTCTGTTTTAAGTTATGTGATTTAATCTGTCATACACTCACACACACACAAACTAACACACATTCATGCACTGAGCCCCATGTCTTTGGGGGCTTCAGACTCCAACTTTTGTCCTTGTTTCTGAAGCTGTGTGAGGTCCAGCAGTATCCATCACTCAGCAGGGAAACACATTTGTGAGCAAGGCACTCCCCATCAGTCTGTGGGGGATTGAGCTTTCATTTTCTTTTAAGGGGGAAAAAAAAATCCACTCCAAGCCGGAAAGCGCTTGTCTTCTCAGATCTGTGCAAAACTATAGCCAGAAACGCTACCCCCAGCTTGGAGGTCAATATTGCTATTTGATTGTTTGGCTTCCCGGTAACAAGTTAACACTGAAGAAAAATGTGACTCTTTCCAATTATTTCTGTCCCAACAACTCACAGGTTTGCAATTTGTGACCTTACGAAGCAACAGGAAAATCCTCCAGCCTACATCTTTTTAGGAACATCTGTTACCATACCAGGTTACCAGTAGTTAGTTACATTAGGAGATTTGTTCTTTAAAAAAAAGTAATCTGATCAGTTCACTTGGCAATCTGGTTACTCTTGCCTTGAGTGGAAACAGCACATCAGGGAAGGATTTCCCCCAGTGACATGCACAGAACAACATGAAAAAAAGGGCTTTCTTTGTCTTCTTTTGGAAAGCAATGAAGTCATGATTGAGGATGGGGTCAGAATCCAGGGTCATCATGAAGGCCTCCTTACCCCCAAACACGCCTCTCTCCGCTGCTGCCTGAAGCCTCCCTTTCCACTGAACCTCATTCCTTTGGCTAAAACCAAAGGCAGCTCAGTCCTGATGCCGCAGGCTTCATCCAGGTCCTTTCCAGCTCCGTGGAGCAGAAAAGAGCAACTAGAGCTTGCCTCATTCTGTCACTAAGAAGCTGGGCCATCTTGGCCAAGTTACTTCCTGCTCCCTGGGCCTCAAATGTCTTGTCCACAAATGAGAGGAAGAGGATGGAGGCAGCTCTAAAGTTTTTCAGTTTTATAATTCTAAGTAAGATGATGAAAACCAAGGGGGCAAAAAGGTGGGCCTGCACCCCTAGGGAAAAAAGGTGAAAGAGAAGCTATTGCCTCAATCTATCCCCAAGATGGATGTGACACAGCCATGCCAGAAGCTGACCAAGGGCTGAGGTCCACTGGGTGAGATCCCAATGAGCAATTAAAACCTTTCCTTAGACAGCAAGTCCCTTTCTAAATGCATCCCCATACTAAGACCAACTGGCCATAGCTCAGCAGGAATGGGATCCCAGCATCCTAGAGGCCTCGGAGATCATGTAGTCTAAGCTCCTCTTCCTGTCTAAGCTCCCTGGGAGTAGGTGGGGGTCCCACAGGGGCACAAGCTCCTCTGGTGTTTTGTACATGGGGGCAGCCCTCACAAATACGTCTGGAATCAATCAACCCAAGAGATCCCTCCAAGGGAAAGAGCCACTTCTCCATTCTCCTACTTCCAACATACTCTTCGGTAAGATCACACATCAGGCTCAAAGCTGGAAGCAACCTCAGAAGTCAAGAGGGTTGGGTGCAAGCCCCTTCCCCCAGTGATTGGCCCAAGACCTCAGCTCTAAGTCTGAGGAAGATCTGAAGCCAGGGGTCTTTGTGCCCACTCCACCCCATTACTGCTTCTCTAATAACAGACCAAGGAATAAAAGAGGCTAACAAAGCCTACGGCCTCTGTCTCGCAAGTCTAGCCCAGACTGGTCATGAGAAGGCTTCCTCATGACCACTTCTCGCCAGGTTCATCGGAACTATGGACTCTAGAAACAAGCAGAGCATTGTGGATGGCAGCCCAGCATCCTTTGTGGAGATGTCCGAGTGCTTTTTGTCCACTCCCCTGAATGCCACTAAGGAACTGGGGATGTACACAAATGACACTCTCCCCTTCTCCCACTCCTATTTTAGAAAAACCCTGAAGCCCTAATAAAAGCAGGGTGGATTGGAGGAGACAAGGACCACTAAGCAGGGACTTCCTGCACACTCCATCCAAGGCCTATTTTAACTCTTTGAAAACAAAATTCGCCTCCAAGTTCACTCTTGCAAACCACAAATGTCTGCAGGCTGGGCTGGGCTAGGGGCTGCCCTAGCTCCCTCTGGCCCAGATTTCACTCCTCACTTCATTGCAATGTTCCCACTTGGTCTGTCTCGGAGGACCCAGCCCGCCCCAAGTGACACAGGTGGGACATCCTGCCTGGAAGCTGACCTTTCCAGAACAGTGTGCGTGCACGTGCACACACACACACACACACACACACACACACACACACAGGTAATGAAGCTAGGCCAGACAAACGGGCTGAGAGCTCAGATCCATCTGTGCAAACACTGCCGGCAGCAGGGGGAGGCCTACCTCCGTGACGGCCGTGAAGGTCATGGCGTGGGTCATCAGGGATTCACCAAAAGTCAACCTCTCTGCTTTGTTCATGTTCTTCAAGGAGACACCAAACACCAGCTCATGGTCATAGCTGCAAACAAGATGTGTTAGGAAAAAAAGATGAGGACCAAAAGGAAAGCAGCCTCATCCCTGAAAAGCCTGGCTGTTCCTTATGAAGGACACACAGAACCTAATGGGATCTAGAGATATTCTGGGCACTCTTCCCGAGCACACACAGGAGGCAGAACGCAGCTCATCACCAAAACGCTCTTCCCTATGGCACATGTGAGTGTCTGCCCCAAACCCAAGAGATGAATGGATTCCCCCAAATTTCAAACCAAAGAGATCAGAGATAGGCTGCTCCAACCTAGGGAGCCCTAGCTGTGGACTCAGAAGGTTGAGGAGTCAGATCCTGGCTCTGCTAGTTCCTGTGTCCTGCTAGACATGTTGGTGGCCTGGGTCTCAATTTCCCCATCTGTACCATGAGCCCAAACAAGCGGCTTCTGAGACTGCCACAAGCTGTCAAGTGTTTTGCTTACATCACCTCATGGGGGACTCCCACCATTTTACATAGAAGCAAGTGGCTTAGAGATGTCCCGGGGCCAGCAATGCTGAGAAGCAAGGTAGGAACTCCAGCCTCCTGCCTCCTCCACTCCGGTAGCCTGAGCTCCTGCTCTGATCTCCCAGGCTCTCAATCACAGGTTCTTAACGAAGGGTCCATCAACCCAGGGCTCGGCTTGGATAACCATATTTAAATATAAGTGTTTTCTTTGTAATTCTATGTATTTTATTTTACATGTTTAAAGATACGACTGAGAAGATCCACAAGCTTCCTAGGCTGCCTGCTGCAGGGGTTCATGACACCCACACCAAGGGCAAAGAACCCCGACCTAAAAGATGGAGGCCCTGCCCTGCAGCATTCAGTAAGCAAAACCCAGAGAGCGTTTCCCCAGCGGCTGCCCGCACTCACATGTGCATGTCGCTGATGCCCAGCTTGCCATTGAAGTGTTTTCCAACATCACAGCCAAACCACACGGCCTGTAGAGAGAGAAAGGGGAAGCTCAGCACAGACAATCCCCAGATCCCCTGGCCCAAAGGTGTTAGTCCATAGGGAGCCGTGCAAGGCCTGCACCCACCTCTCCTTCTTTAATGGAGGCAGCGACCATCTTTTTCAAGAAGTCAATGGGCTGGTTGTTGTATAGGGTTTTCCTTCCACCAACCATATTGCTCAAGTATTCCACGGTGTACAACTTGTTGTACTTATGCTGACTCCGAGGGTCATTCACCAGACAGATCTGAGGAGACCAAGGCAATGTCTATCACGACACAGACTAAATTATGGCAGCGTATTTGGCCCACAGATTTGGGGCAAGCTACAAGCAATTCAATGCTCTGGCAGCGTACTCCAAGATACACAGATACCACAACTACGTGACACAATAACACAAACTAACAAAAGGCAACATAGAGTCCTAGGGAGGTCCCAGAGTGACCTGCAATTCAGACAAAGGGATAAGAGTCTATTCTTTTCAAACTGGACTCTTGTGAGAGTTCCATCCATTTGTTTTGGGTAACGGCCTCCCCAAATGAGCACTACTTGTGTTAAGGGGGTGACAGCAGAGTGTGACTTCAAAGTGCTAGGGTCCCAACTCTAAAAAAAGGGCACAGAAGAAGGCAAGGGCATTGAGAATGGGGACAGATGGGGGAGATCTTCTCACTAAGGAGGTGGAAAAGATCTAGAAGAAATAGAGAAATGAGGGAGGCCTCTCTCAGCCCACCCACTCATAATACTAGGACTCAGCCTATCCAGGTATAAGGAGCCTATGGAGATAGACCTTGACATGGGCTGAGGGATGACCAGGCCCTAGAATGCCCGCTTGCAGAGCTGACTTCCAACCTGCAAGTTATACAGGGACAAGCAGAGTCCTGGACCCACCCTCTAGCCGACCACCAGCCACGCTAACAATGATCCCCAACCTTGTCCTGCATGTTGAAGAAAGGCTTGACGTGTTCCTTGTAGAACTCCAAGGGTGAAATGGGTCCAATCTTATGGTACGTCTTATCCTTGTCTCGGTACTCCCAGGTGAATTTGTCTGGGGGGGTGCCTATGCAGATGCTGACCACTTGGAAGACCTAGCGGGGGGAAGGGGAGAAAAAGAGATGAGCAACAATGAGAAGGCAGCACCCACCTCACCCTGGGGGCTCAAGGAATTTAAAAGTAAACATTCACAGCCAGACTTTTTCAAGGAAAGTCAATTTTGCTCCAAAAGGCCGGGGTCCCCACAGTTCATGAATCGACCCCTGCCATTTCCAATAAACAAGCTGAAATGTCAAGCTTGTGACTCCTAGAGCTCACCCTGCTGATGTTTCCTAAGCCAAGAAAACTGACGCCTGACCAGAATTGTGTCCCTGCCCCTGTAAATGATAAATAACATGTGTTTTATAAATTACTTCCTTCCCCCTAAACATCAGGTTCCCTGTGATTGTCCCAGGTCCTCCGGTCTTGGGAATTCTAAACAGTTCTCTATCGGCTTGGGTGGAGCCTGCTGGCCAAGGCATGTCCCAAGACTGGTCTGGAGCAGATGAGCCTGTGTTTCCGATGAAAACATGTGCCCTTTGCCCTCTCCTCTGGACCTAACTAGCCCTCGTTTTCTCTCTTTCTAGAAAGGGAGGAGTAGAGGCCTGGTGACAAGGGCTTGTTTATGATGCTTCTGAGTGGTAACAAACTGGATCAGAACCGAGAAGGTGACCCCTGCCCAGGCCACCTTTCAGCTTCATCCATAGTAACTTTTCCTCCATGTATTAGGAGATAAACCAAGTGTCGTATCTTCAATCTAGCAGGCCTGATAGTTAAGACAACCCTTAACTCCCAGATCTGAATGCCACGTTCTGCCCTCTCTTGCTCCAGCTGCTCTCTCCAAGGTACCACCTCCTCTCCACCATCAGTTTCTGCCCAGCAGCCAGCACAGTGCCTGGCATATAGAGAGGATAGTAAGTGCTGCCTGGCATATAGAGGATAGTAAGTGCTCTAAATGCCCCCAGATCTGCCCTTTCCACACATCCCCAGGGCCGCCCTCTCATCTGGGCTCTCTTGCTACTGTCTGTGCCTTAAATCCTGTACTCACCATGTACAGTCCTTACTATTTTCTGTACTATGGGTCTTCCTTCTCTAATGAGACTACACTGTCCCTGAGGAGAGGAATCTGTCTCTGTATTTACCTCACAACATGGGGGCCATGGCAAGCCCTTAATATTTTTTTTCAATGACAGAAGCACCTCAATGCTTCCCCTTTTACTTCTGTCCTATCTTCTCCGGTCTAAACTGCTCCACTTGAAATAACGAAGAATGACATGAGCAGAGAACCAAGAGAACGCTGAACAATGTAACAGCAAAACAGTCCAAAGAATCATGGTGAATGACTTAGCTCTTCTGAGTGTTATAAATTCTCAAATTAACTGCAAAGGGCCCACGAGTGATACGCTGCCCACCTCCAGAGAAGGGACTGATAACAGAGGTATGCAGAGTATGGCTTTACATACAGATATATACACACACAGCTAAGAGAGATAGATGGAGACATTTGTTAGGGAGCTGTGCCAAAGGGTAGCCTTCTCTAGTGGGTGGGGAAGAAATTAAAATATAACCAAAAGAAAAATTTAATTAAAAAAAGCAAACTGCCCTACCTGGCTGATCACACCTTCTTAGATGTGATGGAACACGAACAACCCCCCGCTGTGACCTAGGCTGGCCACTTCTCTAGTAAAGAAACTGAGCTTTTTCTCACTTGCACACATCTGCTTTTCTCAATCTTACTTCCCTTCCGGTTTGAGGCCCAGCTGAAGTTCCTCTTGCTCCCAGAATTCTGTGTACTACTGCAGCCCATATTCCCTTATGCAAACCCAGAGCTCTTACACTGAGGAACCCAAGGAATGGCTGGCCCATCTCTCTCCTCTCTCTCCTCTCTAACTAGATGTGAGCCTTCTGAGATCTCACCCCCCCACCCCTGGCCCAATGCTGGGGGCAAAGCAGGAGTCCAGTCAGTACCTGACAGTTGGGCAGAGTGGATCTCGTTTCAGTAGCCCATGTTTACTATGTCCCCTGGAGCAGGGGACCTACACAGGGACTTTTGTAGGCATCTTTATGCATTAACACTCATTCTACAAAATTGGCAACTTGCTCGAATCCAAAGACACATCACCTAAAGCCAGAGGGGCAGCTTCACCTTCTCTACCCACCTGGGAGGTACCTGGTAGTTATAACATTTATAGCATAAAGCTCCTGGAGCAAAAGCAAAGACTGCTCCCTATCCTCAGTATTTAGGCCAGTGACTGGCACCCATTAATGCTAAATGAATGGTTGCTGACTGCCCAACTGCCTAATTGATACATTCTTGACTAAATAATATGGAGTTGGGCCTACATGACTTGGGGCCAACACAGCATTAGCCGTATAAAAATGAGAAGCAATGGGCTAGAATAGAAAGTGCCAGCTTCAGAATCTGAAAAACTTGGATTCAAAACCGGATCAGTCAACAAACATTTATTAAGCACTACTGGAGGGTCAAATACTGAGGAGACAAACTTAAGCAGAAAGAAAAACCCTCTAAGAGCTTTCGTTCCAAGGAGGGGAAGGAAGCTGAAGGGAAGGGGGCAAAAGGGATGAAGGGAGCCCTCACAAAGGCATGGTAGAGAAGTGCAGAGTAGAACCTAGAGAGGAATGAGACAGCCAGCCTGGGGACCCTCCTTAAACAAAGGCTCTGGGAGTCAGGGAGAGTGTACCCTCAATGTGGATCCATGAGCTTTGGGATGAAGTGATTTCTAGCACAGTGAGCTCTTGGGGAGGAAAGAGATGAGACCTCTGTTAAGTCATTAACCCTCCCAATGGTCTAGCCTTTAAGAGGATACTCCAAGGAACATGCTATCAGCACTGGCACAGATCTCCCCAGCCCTTCCTGTACCAAAGAAATCACAGACTGGCTTGGTTAGACGTATCAATTCCATCCTTCTCTCTGGGAACAGTTAAAGAGAATAGTGATGTCCAAAACAAACCAACATTTTTCTCTCATTCTAAAACAGTAACTAGTAGCAGTTGGTGAATTCTCAGACTGAGTGGACAAATCCCCTTTCTTTGTTTGTTTGGTTTTTTTCCAACTTTCTTCCCACCCCCAATCACACCCACACAACACTCCCAGAAATCCTATGACAAACCAAGCTGGCTTTAATATCCACATTTCACGAGTATAAACTGTTAGCATTTTTTATTTTTCTCCCCAGGTTATTTTTACCTTCCGAATCCAATTCTTCCTTTGCAACAACAACAACAAAATTCGGTTCTGCACATATATATTGTACCTAAGATATACTATAAAATATTTAATTTGTATGGGAAAGCCTGCCATCTAGGGGAGGAGGTGGAGGGAAGGAGGGGAAATTCAGAACAGAAGGGAGTACAAGGGATAATGTTGTAAAAAAATTACCTATGCATATGTACTGTCAAAAAAGGTTATAATTATAAAATTAATAAAAAAAAATTTTTTTTTAAATGTCCACATTTCAGAAAGGCAGCTACTAACCATGGTCAGGCTGAGCACTGCCAATTCAGCCACAACGAGCCAGCCCCTGAGGAGAAGCTGATCCTAATTGTATTTATGCCATAACTTCTGTGGCTGTCTCCTGTCTCTCAGGTGACTTTTATAGTGCTTGTGGGATGTTTAAGAGGGAATCAGTTGGTTCCAACCAGCACTAACCCAAATTATCTCAGATAAAAGAGGTACTCTCCAATTCCCTGCTCTATGGTTTTTATAAACTAGCTTCCTGGTGAGATAGACACATTAAAAATCAATCTCTTTTGTTGTTCCAGAGGCCTGTGTGTGAAACACCACACTTAAATGTCATTCTGTAAAAACCATGTGCCTGCCTGGGCTTGAATTACAATACAGGAGAAAAGCTATTTGATCCATGAACCCAACATACATGCACAATGCATGGATGGATGGTGTCAAAGGCATGGAACTTCTTAGAGACGTGCAGGAAGAGCTCTCTCTGTTCTGATATCCATTGTCACGGAAGCACCCAAGAGCAGCCATAGACAGCAGGGGCCAGGATTAAAGGCATTCTCTGATTAAGTGGGGGATGTCAGGAAGGTCACTGCACCCAAAGACGCCCAACATCATACAGAAACCTCACAAAAAGACAGGCTTTGTATGCCCCCCAGCTTAGGGGGAATTCACGTATCCTAGAAAAGAAAGATTAAAGTCCAGAGAAACCACTGTCTTTGTCTTTCCTTGCATTTTGTTCTCCTTTTCTCTGGGACTTCCTTCTTTATGAGGCTTGGCTGCCTGCTTTATGAGCCATTACAGCTGGCCTTTAAACCATGTCTGCTTTGATGTTGGGCCAGACCACCCCCAGCTGGCTTTGAAAGGACAAATCTTATAGGTAAGATGGGTGAGTGTGTGTGTGTGTGTGTGTGGGGGGGGGTATCCCTCTGGCTCAGCTGGGATCGATGTAGATAACGAATCTTGCTTAGTATCAGCATGGGACAGATTAGGTGTCTTTAGTCCAAGCCACGGCTAAAATCAGTTAGCAAGCATGGGCCATGCGCCTCAGTGCCAGGCAATGGGGACACAAAGGAAAAGAGTCAAATCGCAGCCTAAGGGGAGTTTGATGCCTTGTGAGGGAAAACAAGCCTGGACTTAGAACACCCTTTATAGAGATACATACAAACAGAAGCAAGGTAGCTGGAGGCGGGGAGGTGTGAAGGCAAGAGGAGCCAAGGAGACTGGTGAAGCTGAAAGAGATGATGGTGATGGGACATTGCTACCTAGAAACTTTGGACAAGGAAATGACAATTAGGGCATTCATTAGAACTGCATGTGTTAGAGAGTCCCTATAAATTAGGGTGGTGTGGAATAAAAGGGATTATTTCACTCAACAATTTGCCATCAGCCCTACATGTCAATAGGATATTTCAATTATCCTGGAGCACTTTCTTGCAGCAACCTAAGCTACTGACAATGGGACTGAATCACAGAGGATGTGGCTCCAAATCCAACCTCTGCTGTTTCCTATGTGAATCTGGGCAAGTGCCTTGGGGCCTCAGTCTCCTCCTCTGCAAGGGCAGATCAGGTCTAGACGTGGATGACCCTTCCAGTCCTAGCTCTGGTTTAGATCTAGACTTGGAGGGCCCTTCCAAGGCTGGGATCAAGGATCCTGTGGCTTGGGTTCTGTTTGGTAAGAGGGATAGTCCAAAAGACCACAGAGTTGTGGCCATCTGGGACAATATTCCAACGACAAGCATGATTCATTTGGCATCATATACTGAGACAATGCTTGGGTCTTATGTTTTACAGCACTTAAAGGTATACAAAGCAATCTTCTCAAGACCCTGTAGTTGGTCCATGCAAGTATCCATTATCTTCTCTTTTAAATGAGGAGGTGGAGGCTTGGACCACTGCAATGATTTGCCTGGTCACACAGAACTAAACCCCCAAATGCAGGGAACACTCCACTTCGACAATCAGGTCCACATGAAGTGAGAGTGAGTGGAGTGACTGACCTGGGCAGAGATAGAGGAGGAGCTACTAACATGACTACAGGTTGTTTTTCTACTTTTTATTCTTGTCTCTGAGCACAAATTTTCTCTCCTTAGAAAGAAGTTGGGCCTAGCACCAGTGTAGCAGCAAACCCTGTGTATAGTGCAGGGTGAGGTAAGATGAGGGGAGAGAAAGAAGGGGAGGAGAAAAAAAAGGACAAAAATTAACTATTGGGTGGGAGGCTTTGGGGTGAACCGAGAGGGCTGCTAAAAGCCCTCCTCAAATTAAAACCCTCAAATCCAAACCACACCCTCCTATTTTCAATTTGGGTGCACTAAAGTCTTGCGGGCATAGAAAGGGGAGGACATAGAAAAGGAAGGGATGGAGAAATTAGGAAAGAGGTAAATAGACTGATTTCTACTGCTAACTTTTACTGAAGCTGGCGTTTGTCCATTGGCGCCCTGCCTGCTGGAACCAATACCATGTTACTTGGACACAGTATCTATTTACAGCCACCCACGTATCCAATCTGCTGACACTGCCATTTGAAGGCTATGCAAAGAAGATACTTCACCAGCCCCCCAATGAGAGACCTCCAGCTCTTAGACAAAGAGCCAATTTGTAAGGCCTAAAAGTTTGCAGACCTTGGTGAGAAAGAATGACATAGCTGACCCTGGCCAAACAGAAACACGGACCTTACCCTAGCAACTACCCATGACAGTCACAAACCATTCTCAAAGATTAGCACTTGGGCTCATGCTTGGTTATACAATACTTTATGACACTGGGCATAAATTAAGTTTCTAGCAATTCAATCATACCTTCAGTGAACAGTAAGAACTTTCAATCTAATGAATCATATGGTGACTCCGTTTGCAAAACAAAGAGCTTCTAAACTTGATCTCCCTCCCCCCCACAAAACAAACAAACAAACAAAACCCTTCCTTTCAGTAAAACACAGTCAGAGAAGGAATAAAACTTCCATTGACCGTTGGAGAGGAGACTTTGAGGCATCCTCTGATTTCAGAGGTGCTGATTTCATTTTATACTACTCTCTTCTTATCCAAACTGTTAACTTATATAATAATAGGGATCATGTGGGTTTAAGACAAGTGCTTGTTTTAGTAAATGAATGGACCTAGAATTCAGCTTTCTAAAATACACATTTACACCACAAACAACCACCACAACTACCACCATCAGCATCACCAGCATTTAGATAATGTTTTAAGGTTTAGAAAGTATTTCACAAATACTATCTCATTTTATTATTACAATGACCCTAAGAAATAGGTGTTCTTATACTCATTTTACAGATGAGGAAACTGAGGAAGGCAGCGAGACTAAGTAACTTAATCAGAGGCACATAGTAAGTATCTGAGGCTAAGTTTTAACTCAGGTTCACGGTTCTATCCACTGAGCCAACCAGCTGACTTTTAGAAAAAGTTTCCTTTTTTTTTTTTTTTTTTTTTTGAGAAGAAATTATGATATCTTCTTGTAGTCCCTAAACTAAGAACTTAATAAACCAAAGCCTGGATATATTTTTGTTATCCTACTCTGCTCTCTTGTGGGCAACTGTTGTAGCATCACTTGCTTTTTTTCCCAAGATGGTCTAAATAAGCCTGAGGGAAAAATATAACACAATCCTAATGGAACACAGACAACTTACACATAGTATCTTATGCCAAGAGCCAGGTCACATACCTCAAAACATAAAACATAAGGTGAAAAAACAGGCTGAGGGGATGAGAGTTAAGTAAGACCTCTTCCCCAGGATCAGGTTCATAAATAAAATGCTTGATCTTTTAACTCTTTTTTAGCTTTACTCTCTTCATCCCTTGCCTTCAGTCCATGAATTGCCAAAATCTGAGCTGGGGAACTGTGTAATATGGGAGGAGGGCAGAAAATGAGAATATTCAGAGAGACAATTGTGAAAGAGAGGGAGGGAAATTATGTGTTGAAGTCAACAAGGACAGTCTTTTCATATGCAACACCAGAGGGAGCTGCTCCTTAGGGACTTAGAGCAATCTGGGGACAAGCACTGCAGGTACTTAGAAATACCAAGAAGTAAAAAAGACTTGTTGGCAGGCCCAGAACAGAGGAAGCCCTGGTTTGCGAGAAGGATTAGTTGGAAGGTGTAACTGGTGGCTTCTGGTTAGTGATCACAATGAGTGGGCAGCATTGTTGGCACCCAGATATGGTACTTTCCCAAAAGGCAGAAAAGTACCAGCAAAAGGACCAGATCAATAAATCAACAAATATTCAGTTCAAGGTGCCAAGCACGGGAATTCAGAAAGGATGCAAGCTCCCAAGAAGCTTGCAATCCAACCAGATCTGGACGTAACCAATCCTCAGAGAACTGAGCTACATGAGCAGAGAAAGAAGAATCTGGTGTTTGCTGGGAAAAGGTGTTTCCTTTAACTAGCACTGTAATGATGGGGAGGAGAAGAAGCCTTATCAAGACACTTGGCCACTTCGGGCAAGAAGTTGTGGTGAGGAGATGGCTTCTGTGGAACAAAGGGAGGCAGCCCACATGGAAAGACAAAGAAGTGACCCATCAAAGCTCCAGAGAATACATGACACAACATGCCATCCACCTCCTGACAGAGGTGAGGATGACAAACATTTCTAGGATGTGGACACTGGAGCAATCTGTTTTGTTTGAATATGAAAGTCTGTCATAAGAGTTTTGTTTTCCTTTTTTTCTTTTAAATGGGGAAGGGAGGGTATGGGAGAAAGAAAAAGAGAGAAAGTAGATTTTGAACTGCAAAAAATTTAAATTTCAAAAAGCTACTAGGAGCAGAAAACATGGAAACAAGTCCTATCTTAGGAATAGAGAAACATTATGGGAATTGCTATCATATCATATGCCATGAGGAAAATTTAGTGTGAAGTGCATTCTGGACCCCTCCCCAAGTGCTAAAGGAAAGCAAGATTCCATTTACTATTAACATTTTAAAGTTTTTCATTAAAAAAAAAAAAAAAAAAAAGAGAGAAAGTGGGACATAGAATTTGATCCAGCCTAAAAAAAAAAATGGAATGCATAATAAACATTATCTTGTTCACTATGTCTCAAAATAGATCAATGACAGAGTACCCCTTAAAGCCTGAACAGAGTAATTTTTTTAAAAAAATAAGAAGAAATAAAAGGTTTTTTTGCCTTTTTCTCAAAGGGGAAGGGACCAAGCATTTAATAAGTTCCTACTACATGTCAAGAACTGTGTTATGTACTTTACAAATGTCATTTCCTTATCAACCAAAAACTATCAATCAACTTCTCTGAACAGTTGTAAATACAATACAATACTTGTAAATACAATAATACAAGGATAAAAAGAAAAATCATGACAACCTTGAGGCCCTTCAAAGCTCTAAAGTGACTTCTGCATCTTTAAGATCCACTAATGACCAGGTCATGTGGTATGCCTAATTTTTTTTTATCATATCCTAAACCTAATCCTAAGGGCAAGCTTGAACAGATCCTTCCTACAAGCTGGAAGTGAACACACACACACACACACACACACTGCACTACTTCTGCTCCTGGAGATGACCACAGGCACTCACAGATAATTGTGGTTGCCAAAGGCTGCACAGAACCCTGGGGATCAGTCTGGCTCAAGAGAGAAGAGGAGTCAGCATGGAGGTTAGAGGGAAGTAACCCACCCCAGAGACTCTCAGGGGATCTGACTAGCATTTCCAACATTGTTGTGAGCTACATGAGATGGTAGAACTTGAACACAGAGTCTACCGGGCCTCCTTTATTCCTGAGTTTGAATGGCCCATACCCAGAACACTGATTCATGGCAGGTACAGATGTCTAGTACTTGCTGAATTGAATGGAAAGATTTGGAGAACAGTCAAATCAGAATCTCCAGGTATCTCCAGAGACCAGCTCTTGCCCACTTTACAGAAAACTGGAGTTAGAAGAAAAGCAGTGACGCCATCCTGATGCCATGGCAGCCAAGAGTGTCACCTGGAGTCACTGTTAGTAACAAGATTAGGCTGGACAGATCCTGAGTCTCAGGCAGAGGCCAGTCTATATATCCTAAAGCCCGATTCCCTGAACACTCACAACTGCCATCTCTTAACAGCACAACCACAATAATGTAAAGGGAAACACCAGCAAAAGGCAAAGAGCCTGGACCAGTGTGAGACCACTGGGGACTCCTAGAGGATGGATGATAGCAGGTAAGCAAAGAAATAGTGTCAGATGTGGTCAGCAGGTTGGTTTAGCTTCATGGAATGCCTTGCTACAAAAGCAGAGCTGGTAATGGAAATGATAACAATAATCAAAGGTCATGTCACTTGGACTTTCAGAACAATACAACAAAATGATAAATTTCTTAATGCATGGGCAAGCAAACCCAATATGGTATCCACACATCCTTCTAACTATTCAAGGTTTAAACTGCTTTTCCAATGCTCAGTCTTCACACTACCTGTCCAAGGAAGGCAGACAACACCAGTGTAAATTAAACAACGATCTAGAAGCAGAAAAGCTAGTGTTATGTTTAACTGATTAAATCCTAGACATCCATGTGCCAAGGTAGGTGTTCTTAAGTGAAAGGCCAACAGAATTCAGACATAATTTCACAGCATATGCTCTAAATTGAGTCAGTATGGTGATTTAGTAGTATATCTTGAGAATGGAAACAACATAAAGATGAGAAAATGCTTTCTTCAGTATAATCAAGCTTTTCATCCTTCACATTAATGTTGTATTTATAATCAAGTAATCTTGTCTTTGGAATTCCAGGGATCTTGAATCTGGTCACAGTGACCAAGGCCACAGAGAAAATTAATTATACACAAAGTAATGTGGAGACCCAAAATCTGGAGACCTGGATTTTAGTCCCAAATCCAGTTTTGTTATCAGTCTCTCTAATTGTAAAATGGAAAAAACAATGAACTGCCTTCACAAGATATTATAAATGAAACAAATGTCAATGTCCTTGGAGCTTTTTGTGATAAAGAGTGTTAATGACAATCAAATCACTATTATTACCTCTTCCATCATGGTATCCTGGGTGAGACAGATATCTTCTTCTGTTGCTCCACTTTTTACCAAGTTTCTTAGTCGTATACAATATTCTCTCATCTTTGAAAAGAAAATGTTGATCATTAGAGTCCTTACACTAAGGAAATCATAAATCATAAAAAGTTTTCTAGTCAAGAAAGAGATCAAGAAAGAAATGAGCAAAAACACTCTAATATTTGTATGCAGGCACATCAGAAAAGCAAAAAAGCAACATCAGCCATGAAATATGCTAAGAAAAAAAATCATTTTTGCCAAAAATAGAAAAAAATGTTGGCCCCGAGGACATCGCCAGCCAAGTTAAGCATGAGATGCACTGCCCTCTCAGGACCTTGGGTATACTGAGGTTAAAGATCTGAGGCCTGAGAACAGCCGCCCATGGGCACTTCAGTCAGGAAGAAGACATATGGGCATTGAGGGACACATACATGAACGCTTCTCCCCACATTTCTTACCTTGTGATTTAGAATGTCATTCATTCTTCTAGATGCTTCTGTTGTATGAGACTCAGGGAAACACTTCTTCGGGACAACCCCATATTTTTCTTAAAAAAGAAAAAAAAAAGTCTATTCTTCAAAAAATTTCTAACACAATCAATCCAGAGTTAAGGATGTTGCATCCCTGAAGAAGTCCTACTGAACATTTTGTAAACCCCCAGAGAGCAAGGACCCTTCAGAGAGTGGTGAAAGCACTGGTACCCTCATTTTAGAGCTCAGGAAACAGGCTCAGCAATTAGGGGACTTTCTTCAGATTAAGCAGTATCTAAGGAGAAGTACTAGCAGTAGAAAGCAGACCTCCTGACTCCACATGTCCCTCTTGTCCATTTCCCTAGCCACCCGTCTTCAGAAGAGTTAACAAGGGTCATTTTTTCCCCCAATATGTAGATGATTCATCTGTATATTTTTCAGTCTCACATTAGATGATAATGAGAGGGAGGTCAATTTGTTTTAACTCACTTCACAAAGTCCCCAAAGACAACTGAGTGTAAAGTGACTGGTGATTTTTTTAAGAAAACCCTTTCTAGTTGGAACATTTTCAGATTCAGCAACATTTTCAGATCAATCTGTGACTCTGATTTGCTCCTGGAAAAAATTAAGGAGCTTCTAGGAAAATATAAGCCTCCTGAGAGGTAGCATGACATAGTAGATAGATGGCAAAGACCCAGGTTCTAGTCCCACCTGTAGAGGGTCACAGTCAGTGGGGGAATTCTGGGTGAGTTTAAAATCTTTCAGTCCAGAGGGAACCTGCTGACAATGTCTGGTTGGGCTCCTCATCTCCCCTAAGGACTCTCAGCCTTTCTGAGAAGTCAGGCCAGTGATAGCCTGTGTTGACATTGAAGCAGAGTGATACCAGGTGGCAAACTACATACAATACCAAGTTGTTTATGTGGTCCCACATACACAATGTTGCTTTTGTTAATTATATAAAAGAGAAAGTCTTTGAAATAAACGGACTCCATTTTTCCACCATCCTCAGGAGCCCAGCCTCATCACTTCTCCAGTAGGAAGGTATATTTTAATCACCCTGGCATGGGGACTCTAGAAAGCATGGGTACATTTTGTTACCCCAACTTGGGGGCTCTAAAAAACAGGATATTTTAATCACCCTGGCGTGGGGACTCTAGAAAGTACATTGTCACCCCAATTTGGGGGCTCTAGAAAGCAGGACACAACACCCGCCTCTGAGCCATCGTGGCCATATGGCTCTGGGCAAATCCCTCCACTGTCAAGTCTCGGGGAAGTGCCAACCTACCTTGGTGAAGGGAATCTCCTCATCAAGGCAGCCCTCTGGCCTGGTGCCATCAGAGGCTAAGGATCTATTCCAATCACCAATTAGGTGCCTATGTGATTAACTGACAGATCCTTGGAATAAGTTGATCCAAGTGTTAGAAGCCATTCACTCAGCTTTAAAGGTGTTGTCCGTCTACAATGCACCCTCCACGAATTTTCAGGCAAGAAAACTACAACAGAGAGATGCCCCAGTAGAATGACTTTGGGTATTTAGAGACTGCCGTATGTATTAAGAATGCCAAACCCACCAAACCAGGAAATGCAGCCCTGCCCTTAATGTGAGCTCCATCTTTAACAACACATGTTGAGTAGCTTCGGGCCTAGGCACTGAATATGAGCTTTTAACACATGCCCTTGTCAAAAAAAAGTCAGGCTTCCTGAAAAGAGGTTTCTTTGTAACACTGGGGGAAAGAGTGAGCTACAATTACAGAGCAAAAGTCAAAAATAGCCAATCACTCAACTAATGTGCACAAGTTATATTGCAAACTATTTTGAAAAGCGTCACCTTGCCCTAAGCCAGATCAAACCTTAAACTGCTTTCTGCTGCTTATTCCATGTATTTTCCAAAAAATGCTTGCCAGGAAAAAAAAAAAAAGAAAGAAAGAATTCAGTCCAGGTTCTTGTGATAGACTCTCTGCTCTGACTCTTGGACTAAGTCAATAGCTAAAGTTCCAAAAGTTAGACTCCAGAGGGAGAAGCAGCACATGAGCAGAACGGTGAGGTCCGCAGCAAGGCTATGCCATTTGAGAGGAAAGGCCCACAAAAGTCAAGACCTAGTAGTGACAAGAGCCTTCAGTCACATACACCTCAGGTCCAGCCTGTCTCTTGTTGACTACTATGGGAAGGGACACAAGTCAGAGAGCAGGAAAGCTTTCCTCCTCCTTTGAACCTCTGAAGTTTCCTGAGCTTGCTCACCTTTCTGATTAAACCCCAATGTTGGGCTGAATCCTTAGCCCATCATGCTCTTGGTTTGTCATGACCTACAGAAGGAGCAGGCCAGGTACAGTCAGGTCACAGGCTGAAGCCAGATACTTTCCATCACCTGTCCAGTCTGGCTCTAGAACTAGGACACTGAGGACAGAAGGGAGACAGGAAGAGGAGAGCCAAGACCTCCCGTAAGGTAGAACAAACTCGGAGCTCATCAGGGACACCTGTGCAAGAATCTTCTCGACAACAGCTCCAGGTGATACCCCTGCACCTCAATCTGAAGACTTCTAGAGAGGGGGAGCCTGCCAGCTGAGGGGAGGTGAGCACCGTGGCCGAGTGGACAGAATGCCACCTCAAAATAGCTAGGCCGGGTTCAAGCCCTACTCTGCTGCATCCTGAGCATGCTGCTCCCTTTCCCAGCGTGCCAGGCTCTCTCACTCTGCATTGGCGGAAGGACTTTTCTCACCAGAAGGTCCCTACACTATCATGAGGAGAAACCTACCTTTGCCTCTTTGCAGCACCCTCCCACTGTTCCTAGTCACTGCCTGGGCCACAATGAAACAAGAGTATTCCCTTGTCTTTTACCACAACGCTAGTGGGCAAAGGCGAGCCCCTATGCTCAGCTTCCCCTGGGCCTACAACTCTTGTTCTTCCTGCATAATCTCGGCCCTCCACCACCCAGGAAATTCTCCCATTTATCAATGTCCTTCCTAAAAGGGAAGCCTGGAGCCAAATCCATTTATCCAGATAGAGTCGGCAAGCACAACTATTGTCAAATCACCCTGGCAGAGTACATTTACCTGGTGGTCCACCCAAACCATCAGATCTTTTTTCAAATGAGCTGCTACAAAGCACCATGCCTCCCCCATCTTGTACTTGGGGAGACTGATTTTTTTAATCCAAACATAAAATTTCACATTTATCCCTATTCAATTTCAACTTCCTAAATGTAGGCTTAGTAATAACTTGTCTGTACCCAGATGTTCACACATTGTCCTTCCCATTAAACCATGAGCTTCTCTCAAGGGCAGGAACTGCCTTCCTTTTGTATGCTAGCTGGGTGGAAAGTGCTTGGCACAGTGTCTGGCCCACAACAGGTGCCTCGTAAAGACCCAATGATTTGGCTTCTCCTTACTGCTTCTGTCTCTGCAACTAGTTCCACCTTGTGGGTGAGAGTTAACCTAACAGAACTTCCCCTCCTTGGATTCCCTACTTTTTAAATAAATACTTATGATTAAGGAAAACCAAGAAGTTAGAAGTGATTCTGTCTTGGGCAGAAAGAGAAGTGAATACTGTCCCCTATGATACTCTATCATGCTCTCCCATATCAAGTTAGTGAATTGTTTTCTGGCTTCATCTACCTCCTCTTTCTGTCCAGGGGCTCTGTTGCATCATCCATTCTGTTTCTGCCTAAACACATCTTCACCTCCCTCCTCAGATAGTAACTAATCTGGGATTCAAGCCAACATAGCTTTCAAGACCCTATCATTTGTTTAACTGCCTCTTCTTCCTAAATGTGGGTACAAATTTAATAGCCTATCCAAAACACAATGATTTATCCTGTGTTGCATTAATTAATAGAAGTGAAGGTCATCAACAAAATAGAGGGTATGGGAGGAGGGAATGAAGGAAGGTGAAGAGCAAAGCTAAAATAGGTTTCCGGAGCCTTCTGTCAGATCAAATGTCTTGAATTAGCTACTAATTAAGTGCCCAACCTGTGAGTCCTGGCCTTTAATATGATCTATTTCTGTGCCTTTCATCAATCAAGATTGTGGGAAATAATGTCTTACCAACAATATTGACTAACATATCCCATTGTCCACCATCGTTTGCAGGATTAGTTAGTAAGTACTGCACCAGTCTTCCATCTTCGGGTTCCTGGGCCGTTTCAACAAACGCATTCAAAAAGAAAAAACACCGTTCAACCTGGAACATAAGGCAAGCCAGACAAAAGTGAAGAGAAAACCCAGCAGATATGCTACATGAAGTTAGTCAAGGGGACCACTTGTGGGCCTCAGGTACTATTTTATTTCTCAATTAGTCTGGTTCCTGAATGCTTCCAAGAATCTACCATTGGTTAACTATTTCTTCATGTACTTGAGTACAGTCTGAATAGGAGTATTCATATAATGATCGATTCTGCACTACGTTAATAGAAGTACAGACTCCAAGGGAGGCCTTAGTCCCACTGTAATATGTCCTAGGTGATTCTATTTTAAATATCATGTTCTGTTCCCATGACCACATAGCAATCTTTAAGTGTTGCTGAATCACCACTTGTCAGGAAGGCTATGGAGGGGATTGATACTTCAGGTAAAGGTTGAATGAGATGGCTGCCAATCCAGGAAGTGGGCTTTTGAAGCATCACTTTTTTCACTTAGGACACAGCCCAAGCTTGTTTCTTAATCAAGTCCTCCCTGGACGGAGTTGGGGATGGAGCCTTACAAAGCCTAAGGAATCTAAATAATCTAGCAGCAGGATCCTTTACCAACAGGTATAGGAGAGGCAGGCAATGGTACCATGAGGGGACTTCCCTGTCACCTGCTAACGACTGTGCCTTTGTAGGAGGATGTATAATACCTCAGAGAGCACAACAATGGGGTATCATCTACAGGATTAGAGGTGGCCTTGGACTGGAAACGCAACCTCTGAAGAGGAGGTCCCTGCCGAGAAGGTGAGGGTGACAATGCAAGGGAAACAAGCTTGCGAGGAGTTCACTTCCATACCTTGTCCCAGAAAAACAGATAAGACTGACTGAATTCAAATTCTTCAATATTCAACTTTTTCATAAAAGGAAGTCTCATAACGTTCAGACATGAAAAGATCCAGCATCTCCCTACAAAAACAAAAGGAAACAGAAACCCTAAGTCATTGTATTTGTCTGTATAACACATAACTGCACACTCTGATGGGCATCACATCAGTCTTAGATAGCTGAAGAAGAAAACAGACACAGAAGATGATCAAAATGGCCACATACACAGCTCCTCAAAAGAAGATCTGAAAACTGTTAACATCCATATGAAAGCTGTTTCAAATTATCAACGTGAGAAATGTGCATGGAGACCACTCTAAAGTTTTTTACCTCATTCCCAGCAAATTGTAAGTTATCAAAAATAGTAAAAGTCAAGAGTTGAAAAGTTTTGTGCAAAGAGAGGCAGGCACTCTAGGGCATTACTGGTGAAGCTATAGATTGGTTCCAATAAATCTGGAAATAATAAGAAAGTGACAAAAACATCCATACCTTTGACCAAGACCTGCTAAGCATTTACTTCAAGGAGGTTTCAACTAGAAAGATTTTATCTATACTTGAATATGTATATCACCACTTTCTATAATAGAAAAGAACTAAAAATAAAATATATGCCCATTTATGGGGAAACAGCTAAATAAATGACAAGTGTAATTGATTATTATTGTGTTATAAGAACCAACAATTATATTGTAACCCACGGTCTGGGAACCAGTACATTTCTAAATGTTTTCTATCTATCCCTAGCAGTGTGTCTCTGTGTGTCTGTCTGTCTGTCTCTCTCTTTGCTGTATAATTTTACTTTGTAGACTGGCTCCCTCAAGTGTTAATGGGGTTGGGACATGGGTAAGAAAAAAACCAAAACAAAAATTAATCCTGCTTATCTTTTCTTTTTTTTGGCGGGGGGTGGGGGGGGATTTTTAAAACTTTATTATTATTATTATCTATATAATCCTGCTTACCTTAAGGGTAAGTAATACAAACTTTAAAATTACTTGAGAATACATGGAACAGTCTAGGTGCCCTGAGCTCAAGTGTCTTCATCTTTTGCAGATGGAATGAGAGACACCAATTAAGCAACCAAATAGTTGCCTTCTCAGAAGTGCAGCAGCCGGCTCAGGAAGCTGGCTCTCATTGGGCGCCTTTTATAATTTGCTCTGTTGGAAGTTAACTGGCGCATGTGACAACTGAAGCCAAAACCTTGGCTGGCTTAAGCCCGAAAATGTAACATTTTCATGCAAATGCACCTGGGGCCTTCCTACTTCCAGAAACCAGGCCAGGACTGGAAGCCAGCCAGAGCCTTCAGGCTGACTCTCCCTCCCATGCCCCTAGTCCCTTGGCATCTCTCCTCTCCTGGGTTCCTCCTCCGTGTGGGAGTGCCCACACATCTTACCCTCCAAATCTTTCCCCCTTCCAAACCTTTTGCTCTCTGCCACAGGCGCTCTCCTGCCTGTCCTGGCATTCCCCTCACTTTCCCACCAGCTGCCACATCCCGCTGCTCCCTGCCCATTTCTTGCACCCAATCCCTCCTCTCCATCCCACATCCATCACCTGCGCTCTGAGCCCCATCACCTCTTCTCCAGGGCATTCCAGCAGCCTCCTCATTGGTCTCCCTGCCTTCAGCCTCTCCCTGCCCCAGGCCAGCATTCATTTGCTGCCAAAGTAATTTTCCTTTAGCACAGAACTTACCATGTAACCTCTTATTACTCAAACTTCAGTAGCTTCCTACTGACTGGAAGCAGCTATAACTCCGCTCTTCAGCATTAGGAGCCGCGTATCTACAAGCCAGCCAAGCGGACCTTGCTGTTCCTCCACCCTGGGCCCAAGCACAGCCCTCCTTACCTCTGCCTCAGAGCCCCTCTCTCCCCCCTTCTGCACGGAGCCCCCAACAACCTGCCTGTATTAGGGACTTTGTGCATATCCGAACCCTTCTACTTTACGGGCAGTGGGGCTGGCCGGCCTCTCACCAGGGGAACCCCCCTGGCTTGCTCTGTATCCCGTGGGATGACTGCTCCAAATCCCACCTTCTTAAGCTGTGGTTCACAACCCCACGTGGGCGTCTCCAAGCTGAATGTGAGGGTTGTACAATTATCAATAAACGTTGATTTTTATGCCTCATTCCTATACCTGGGGTCATGGAGAAATTTCTTGGCAAAAAGGGTTGTGGTGGAAAGTTTGAAGCCCTGATCTAAATCCCTGGGGTACTCGGGCTCCCCGGGGAGGGCAGGGGAAGTCAGGGCAAAAGTGGGGCACAAATGGCCCTCCTCCCTCTCTGATCCCTACTGCCCCGGAGCTCCTCTTCGTTGGGAAGCCCCCTCCTCACACACCTCCCACGAAGACCCCACATCTCTTGGGGAGATGTTGCCCCCTCCCCCACAAGGCCGTGCAGACCCTCCTTCGGACACCATCCCTCGGCCATCGCCTCTCTCCCTCCCCGCCCACAGCCCCGTAGAGACCCGTGGGCGCCAGGGCCTCGGGCCTCCGCCTCCCGTCCCGCACGCGCAGAGCAGCGCTCCACCGCAGACCTCGGGCGCCACGGAATAATGCGGTTTGGTTTTCTTTTACTTCACGGCAGAAAAATCATGTTGAGTTTATGTTATTAGTGAAAATAAGGATGGGATTTCTCCCCCTTCTGATCTTGAACTAGAACTCCTGCCTTCACCGAGCCCCTTCTCTTTTCTCCCCCCAGGCTGGGGTTAAGTGACTCGCCCAGGGTCACACAGCCAGGAAGCGGTAAGTGTCTGAGACCACTGCGCCACCTAGCTGCCCGGCTAAGCCCTTTCTCAATGACTCCGCGCGCACGTCCAGGGAGCTTCCCTGACACGCCCCCGCTTGGGCCAGAGTCCCTGGGCCCGCGCGGTCCCGTGAGCCGCCCCGGCGGCACTGACCCCCCACGTCCGCCCGGCGCGACCCCAGTGCGTCCGCCCTTACCCGAGTTCTTCTGGTTGGTGACCGGCTTGCCCTCCTGGGGCACGGCGTGCTGGAAGACGTGCTGCATGTCCTGCACGGTGGAGCGCCGCAGGCACACGTCCAGCAGGTCGTGGGTGCTGCCCACGTTCTGGGCCAGGGAGAACAGGGGGTCGTTGTTCAGCTTCTGGATCACGGCGGCCACCTTCTTGAGGTTCAGGCCCGCGGGCCGGTCACACACTGCAACAGACCCGGCCGTGGTCAGAGCCGCGGGAGCTGGTCCCTCTGGGGTCCCCCACCAGCCGGCCCCTTCCATCACCGAAACCGTGGAGGGCACAACTTGAGACCTCTGACCTATGACCCCCCAAAGGTCACTCGTCTAGCTAGGTGACCTAGGCGCTCCCCCCTTGCCTCAGTTTCCCTGTCTTGTCAAATAAGGGGGAGAGACGAGACAATGTCCCAAGTCCTTTCTACCTCTAGGTCTCGGATGCAGCGCCCCCAGCCCTGCCACCTGTCTGCCGGGTGCCTGAGGGATGCTTCTCCCCTCCCTTCCCACCTCAGTTTCCCAGTCCAGTCCATTTAGGCGGCGAGATCCCTTTGCCTCGGCGGACTCTCCCAGCTCTGAAGCTAGGGTCTCACATCCCCCATCTCCTCCCCGGGCCTCAGTTTCCCCGTCCCGTCTTAGCAGGGCCGGAGCCCGAGGAGGAGGGGGGGGGGGGTCCTTCCTCCCTTACTTCCGGGGTGGGGGGGACGCCGAGCACGCGTACGCAGCGGGGTGCGCGCGCACGCGAGGTCCCGACCCCCTCCCCTCCACACACGCTCCCCCTTCCCGGCTCTCACTCGCGTCGTTCATGGCGACGGCGGCGCGCGCGCGGCCTCGTAACGGTTGCCGTTCGGGGTCCTAAAAAGGGTCGGGGGCGGCGCTGGCGACGGCAGGGCCGAATCCGGGTCCGGTCTGGGTCTGGGTCCGGCGGACGGGGCAGCTGCCGGGGTCGAGCGAGGCAGGGCCGGGGCGAGCGGGGCTAGCGGCGGAATAGAGCTCGCGGACACCTGGAGCGCCGGAAAGAGGAAACGGACTCGGCCCCGGCGAGGCCGGGAGGTATAAACGGGGTCCGCCGAGGGACAAACCTCGCCCCTCGCGTTGCTGAGTCAGCGCCGTCGAGGGAGCTGGCCCCGCCTGGGGGCGGGGCAGGCCGGCTCCGTGACGACGACGACGCCGGCGGCGGCGGTGCTTCCAGGGCCCCTCCCCATCCCGACCCCTCCCCTTACCTCCCCCCCTCCCCCCCCGCCTCTCCCTTTACTCCCACCCCTCTCCCAGCGCACCCGGGCCCGGGGCTGCCGAGGGAGCGAGGCCGCAACGGTCACTCACCCCGCAACCCGCACATCCCCCCGGCCGAGGAGCACTAAGCGCCTACTGTGTGCCCCGGGGAGCGGGCCCCTAAAGTCCTCCGCCCCGGGGCTGGACGGGCCTGGAGGCCTGCGGTCCCACCCCACGGTCCGCAGAGGAGGAACTCCTGGGGGCGGTTTGCCCAAGGTCATATTGTGACCCCACAGTGCGGAGATACCTCCTCCCCGCCCCCTTCGAACTGCGCCGAGACTTTGGGGACACCCAGTGCGGGGCAGGGGAGGGGGAGAGCCCGGCCGGGCATCCGGGGCAGAGGCCTGAGGTCCGGGGAAGGAGGAGTCTCCCGCCCAGGGGGTGGACTCGCACCCACCGGACATGGAAAATGTGAGGGCCCCTTTAACACAGACCCCATGCTACGAGCACCCCGGGACTGCGGGCTGGGGGCTCCCTCCCTCCTTCCCGTCTTCCTTTCCTCCCTCCTTTCCTCTCTTTTTCCTCCCTCCCTTTCTTCTTAACTTTCTTCCCCTTCTTAATTTTCTCTCAATGGTTCTTTTTCTTTCTCCCATTTCATTCAGAAGACAAATTTTGTTCCTTTTTCTCTCCTGCTTTTAACTGGGTTCCCTTTTTTTAAAAGTCCAGAAACGTGCGTTGTGTCACACCTGAGCTCTGTGGAGCCTGAAGTCAAGGCCCGAGTTCAAAGTTAGCCTCCCTCAGCTATTCTCAGACTGTGGGCAAGTGACTTAAACTCTGTTTGTCTGTTCCGCAGGAGAAGGAACACAAACCATTCAGGACCTCCGCCCAGGAATCCCCACACGGGGTCCTGAAGAGTCAGGATGAGTCTGGCCACCTGTATGAGGGGTAGGTTGGGATGCCTTCTTATGTATCTCTTCATCTGAATCCCACTTGAAATGCTTGTTAATTGAAAAAAAATTCGATTAAAAGAAGGGATGGCTTTGGAATCAGGGGACTTGGCTCAAATTTACTGTGTGAAGTTTGCTGTGCTTGGGTTTCCACATCTGTAAAAGGAGATAGTTACTTGTGATGCCCCCCCCCAAAAAAAAAGGTTGCTAGGGCTTTTGCTTACACTACCCAGTCTTCCCCAAGAAGGGTCTCTTGGGCCCAAGTCTGATCTGGTGAAATGGAAATGATCCCTCAAAACTTTTTGATGAACTTGAAGAGAACTTGAAGTGAAGGTGGATGTCACAGAGTTGAATCCTCTGCAAAGGAAGGGGATGATTTGGGCTGCCAGGGCTTGTAATTTATCCTGAGGCTTAAACTATCTTCCCATAGGGCCTCAGCGTGTCCATCCAGTTATAATTGTCAGATCCTTCTAAGTCCCAAATTCATAGAACTCAGAATTGGGAGAGATCTTAGAAATGGGACCTTAGTTTGTGAAGGAAGAATCGGAAACGGACATACCCAATGTCGTCCCTCAAACAAGAAGTCAAACTATCATTTGGATCAAAGATCCTTTGATTTCCAATCTAGAATGTCCTTTATAATATACCCTATAGAAAAAAAATTCAAACTGATTCTGACACTGATTCTGACTGTACCTACAGTGGGATCAAAATGGGCAATCCCTGTCCTAGAATTAAGGAGTGTCATAAAATCAGGAGCAGCGTCTGGCTGTCCCTGGAATGCAGAATTTCTTCCCATTACCCCAGTGATATTTGACTTGGACAAAGGAAAAGATTTAGGTTAAGGACAGGTCTCCAGAAGCCTGGGATGCCTAGTGTAATTGATAGTAACTGACCATCACATAAAAATTTCCTGTTCATCAAACATCTTAACATGAGTTTTTCTCCTTTGATCTTCACAACAACCCCTTGCTAAATATAGTATAAGAATAATTGTTCCTATTTACACATGAGAAAACTGACACTTTTTGTTCCAAAGTAAAAGTTGTAATTCAAAACCAATACACTCACGACTTCTAGATCCAATATTCTCATTTATTCATTCGTTCATTTATTCAAGAAGCATTTATTAAACATCTATTATGAGCTTGTGCTCTGTGCTAGAGGCTACCAATAAGCCACTGAGACAAAATTAAAATATTCATGCCCACCAAGAGCTTTTTGTTGTTTGGGATGTCCCCAAAGTCTTAAGCACAATTTAAGCTAGCTAAAAAATTGTCACTCACTTGTGTCTCAACTTTTTGTCATCCCTATTTGGAGTTTTCTTGGCAAAGATACTGGAATGATCTGCCATTTTCTTCTCCAGCTCATTTACAGATGAGAAAACTGAGGCAAGCTGGGTTACTTACCCAGAGTCACACAGTGTCTTTAAACACAAGTTTTCAGCTTCAGTATTGCCTCTACCATAACATGTAGCTGCCCCAGCTGTAAACTAGCTTGAGTTTTGAGCTAGTTTAGAACTTCACTAAGCTTTTAGGATACCCTATATGTTTCCCCCCACCCCCACAAGAACAAAACTTTATTAAAGCTTTAAACTTTTAAAATAAGCTTAAAAACCTTGTGCTAAGACTTCTAGAACATTCTGCATAAACGAATAGAATATATATGCAAAGTAAATAGAATTACTAGAGGTGAAAAGGTCAACTGCTGAAAGTGGAGGAAAAAAGTGAGAAACAGGAAAAGTGATAAAAATCCCAGAGGTAAACAGAAATTTTGACTTTCAAAAATCTAGGAGAAGAATAAAAAGATACACAGGAAAGAAAAAGTATAAGAGATTCAAAAAGATTAACTGTGTACATTCCTAAATGGGAAGTTGATACTTGTAACTCCTAAGAACTTTCTCATTATTGGAACAAGTAGAGGAAGTAAACTTAGTTGAATTTGATGAGATTATATTAAAAACTTAATAGGCGAGAGCAATGCATGGAAAAGGGAGAGGAGAAGTAATAACTTATTTCACATTAAAGGCATGAAAGAATTTTTAGCATGAGGGAAGATGGAAAAGGTTGGGGTTGGGAAGTGAGTGAATCTTACTCTCATGAGAATTGATCCAAAGAGGTAACAATATATACACTCAGATGGGGATAAAAGTCTATCTTATCCTTACTGGGAAGAAGGAAGGGAAGGGGATAGACAAGTAGGAAGAGCTGATTGGTGATTGGGAGAGGCAGTGGTCAGATGCAAAACACTTTTGTAATCATACCTGTGAAATAATTTTTTTACCTGTTTTTCTGATGAAGGCCTCATTTTTCAAAAACACAAAAAAATGAGTCAAATTTATAAGGACACATTATTCCCCAGTTAATAAGTGATGAAAAGATAAATCAGGCAGTTTTCAAACAAAGTAATCAAAGCTATCTATAGTCATATAAAAGTGCCCTAACATTTGAATAGAAAAAATGCCAATTAGAATAAATCTGAGTTACCAACTCATACCTATTAGATTAGCTATGACAAAAGAGGAAAATAAGAAACGTTGGTGGGGATGTGGGAAAATTGAGACATTACTAATAAAACTGTCAAAAAACTCATAGTGCTATGGAAAATAGCAATTCATTTGGAAAAACAAAATATCAAGAATATCAAGGGAATTAATGGAAAAAATGCAAAGGAAGGTGGCCTAGCCATATCATATTGTGTTTCTATAAAGCCATAGTCATCAAAACCATTTGGTACTGCCTAAGAAATAGAGATGGATCAGAGGAATAGGTTAGGTACATGAGATAAGTAGTAAATGACTTCAGTAATCTAGTGTTTGATAAACCTAAGGTTCTAACTTCTAGAATAAGAACTCATTATTATTATTTGACAAAAATTTCTGGGAAAACTGGAAAATGGTATTGCAGAAACTGGGCATAGACCAATATCTCACACCCTGTACCAAGATGAGAGAGAAATGACTTCATGATTTAGACAGAAACGGTGATGCTATAAGCAAATTAGAGCAAGGGATAGCTTATTTCTTGGATCATTAGGGAAGGAAAGAATTTATGACCTAGCAAGAAATAGAGAACATGAAATGCAAAATGGATAATTTTGATTAAATTAACACAAAACCAGTGCAATCAGAATTTGAAGGGAAGCAAAAAGCTAGGAAACAATTTTTATAACCAGTGTTTCTGATAAAAGCCTCATTTCCCAAATATGTACAGATTTCAAGTCCTTCCCCAATTGCTAAATGGTCAAAGGATATGAACAATTTTCAGATGAAGAAATTAAAGTCATTTGTAGTCATGAAAAAAATGCTCTAAATCACTATTGATTAGACAAATGCCAATTAAAACAACTCTGAGGTACCACTTTACACCTATCAGATTGGCTAAGATGACAAAAATAAGATACATGTTGAGGGAAAACTGCATTGTTGGAGTTATGAACTAATCCAGCCATTATGGAGAACAATTTGGAGCTATATGCAAAGGGCTATAAAACTGTGTATACCATTGATCCATTAAAGTCACTACTGCATATGTATCCCAAAGCAATTGTAAAAGAGAAAAGGACTCATTGATGCAAAAATTTAACAGTTTTGTGTGTGTGTGTGTGGTGGCAAGGAATTGGAAATTGAGTGGATGCCCATCAACTGGGGAATGGCTGAATAAGTTATGGTGTATGAATGTAATGGAATATCATTGTTCTGTAAGAAATGATGAACAGGCTGATTTCAGAAAATCCTGGAAAGACTTAAATGAACTGTTGCCAAGTGAAGTGAGCAGAGCTAGGAAAACATTGTACAGCAAGATTGTGTGATGATCAACTGTGATAGACTTAGCTCTTCTCAGCAATACAATTAGAAATAGTTTCAATTTCTTCATCTGAAAATTGTCTGTTCATATCCATTGACCATTTATCAATTGGAGAATGGCTTGACTTTTTATAAACTTGAGTCACTTGTCTATATATCTTGGAAATGAGGCCTTTATCAGAACCTTTAACTTTAATTATAAAGATGTTTTCCCAGTTTATTGCTTCCCTTTTAATCTTGTCTGCTTTAGTTTTTGTTTGTTTGTACAAAAGCTTTTTAACTTTATATAATCAAAATTTTCTATTTTGTGATTAATAATGATCTCTAGTTATTCTTTGGTCACAAATTCCTTCCTCCTCCACAGGTCTGAGAAGTAAACTATCCTATGTTCTTCTAATTTATTTATAATCTCATTCTTTATGCCTAAATCACGGGCCCATTTTGATCTTATCTTAGTATGTGGTGTTAAGTATGGGTCCATGACTAGTTTCTGCCATACTAATCTCCAATTTTCCCAGCAGTTTTTGTCAAATAGTGAATTATTATCCCAAAAGTTGGGTTCTTTGGGTTTGTCAAACACTAGATTACTATAAGCCCAGTAACACTGCTGGATCAAAGGGTATGAACAGTTTGACAGCTTTTTTAGTATAGTTCCAAAACACTCTCCAGAATGGTTCGATCCATTCACAGTTTCACCAACAATGCCCCAGTGTCCCAGTTTTCCCACATCCCCTCCAACATTGGTCATTATCTTTTCCTGTCATCTCAGCCAATCTGAAAGGTATGTAGTAGTATCTGATTTGCTTTTCTCTGATCAATAATGATTTGGAGTAGGGGCAGCAAGGTGGTGCAGTGGATAGAGCACCAGCCTTGAATTCAGGAGGACCCGAGTTCAAATCTGGTCTGAGACACTTAAAACACTTCCTAGCTGTGTGACCCTGGGCAAGTCACTTAACCCCAGCCTGAGATGTGCCTAGTGAAATTTTGATAAATGAATGCAATGGAATATCACTGTGCTGTCAGAAATGAAGATGAAAAATTTAGGGAAACTTTGAACTGATGTAGAGCACCAGATTCCAAGAGAACAATATACATGATAACAATATATAAGTACAAAGACCTCCCCCAAAATGGAACCTTGTATAATTGTGATGATCTAACTTGGCCCTGGAGAAGAGTTGAGAAAATTCATCTCCCTCCCTTCATCTCAGGGGTAGGAAACCATGGGTATAGTTGCTTATGCTGCCAGAAGGTCAGTTTGTTTTCCTGAGGTTTCATCTTTTTAAAATCTTTGTTAAGAGGGAAGTCTAGATTTTAGGGAAAGTACGGGCTTATTTAGAAAGGACTGTGGTGTCAAAAGCAAAAGATCAAATCAAAACCAAAAATAAAATTATTCCCAGATCAGTCATCCTTGGGCAGCCATACACCCTGCCACCCTTTTCATTCCTCTGTTCTCATATCTCTCCACCCAATGCCCAGATTCCTATCACCTGGACCTTATCGTGTTTCTCTCCTACTTTGCCCTCATTCTGAGGGTGGCACCCTCAGAACAAACCTGACACTGAATAGCACACACCCATCTTTGCCCTCTCATAAGCCAGGTGCTGAAGACAAATGTTTTCCTGTTGGGTCTACCCCAGAAGACCTACCCAGTGAGCCATCCAAACTCTTTTCTCATCATTGCTCCCAAATGAGGCGAGTCTCATCTGGAACAGATAACCTACAGAGGGAAGGTGAAACAGGAAAGAATGAGGCATTTGCAACCTGATGACCTGGGTTCAAAACGTGGTTCTCCTACTAGCTCTGTGACCTTAGTTTCCTCATCTCTAAAATGAAAAGCTTTGACCTAGTGATCTCTTTAAGTCTAGCTCTGTGTATGATTCTGAGTCTTGACTTTTCAAGGGGTCCCTTAGAAACCCTGGAATTATAGACGGGAGACTTGGCCTTGAATTACAGCTCTGCTGTTTCCTTTCTATTATTTTGAGCAAAGCAGTGATCTTTCCTGGCTCTTCCATTCCCTTATCTGTAAAAAGAAGTGTTTGGACCAGATCTGCAAATTAGAGAATCTCAGAGTTGGAAGGATCTCAGAGGCCCCACCTAGACTAACCTATATTTGTACAAGTGGTCTGTCAGGCATATATTTGAGCATGAAGGTGCTATAAAAGAAATTTCAATAAAAATTTGAGAACTGGTAATTAGAGCTCATTGTAGGCCAAATGAAATTCTTCAAAATTTGTCCTGAGCTACTAAATTCTCTCCCATTTCCCCTCGTGAGCAAACTTGTTTATCACAGAATTTCAGCATTTATGGGGACCTCCTAGGCCTCTAAATCCATTCCACACCTAAATAAACATCCCTTTTGTGATTCTCCCTGATAAGGATCTGTCACCCAGCTTCTCCTTGAAGATTTGAAATAACAAGGGACTCACTCATCTTCAATTGTGGTGTTTTTATAACCAGGAACTCACTCATCTTCAGCTGTGCTATTATATCTTTGTATCTTTAATGCCAAACAGAAGTCATTTAATGACTGTTAAATTGGTTTCTTAATTTTACAGGACAAGTGGTATATGGGGCAAGCTAGGTGGTGCAGTGGCTAGAGCACTGAGTTTGAAATCAGGAAGACTCAATCCAGCCTCAGACACTTACCTAGCTGTGACCCTAGACAAGTAACTTAATCTTGTTTGCCTCAGTTTCCTCATATGTAAAATGAGCTGAAGAAGAGTATTGACAGATCACCAAGAAAGTTCCTAATGGGGTCACAAAGTTGGCACAACTACAACAAAATGTAGGGTCAGAGAACAGGCTGAATTTAGATTTTTATATTTGTTGATTACATCTTTAAAAGGTTGATCTGTTGGTTATCAAAACTTAAAATGATGGAGAAAAATCAGATTCAATTAAAAGTGTTCCAGCATGCCTTTTTTTTTTTTTTTTTTAGAACCCACTTGTTAAATATTTACTAGCACACTCCTGGCAGGAAGCTTCCTGGAATCACACTTGGCCATCTCAGTTGGTTTTTTAGTCCTTTAAGGGGCATAGAATTTGAGTTGGAGAGAGCTAAAAGCTCGTCTAATCCAACCTTCTCATTTTACAGAAGAGGCCTCGCCCAGGGTCGCAGAGCTTATGTAGTGACAGAGCCATGAGCTGAACCTGTGTTGTCAGCCTCCAAATTCAGCCCTCTTGTCACTGAACTAAGCTGCAAAACCAAGTGTCCTCAAGGTGCCTGGGCTCATATCAGTGGAATGGGAAGTAGTGGAGGGCAGGGCCCAAGGAGACTGATGATGCTCCATCAGCAAAACATAATGATAACTGATATTTACATGTGCCTGCTCTGGTGTCTGGAAGCCCTGAATTCAAATCTGGTGACTTGGGTAAGTCACTTAACCCTGTTTGCCTCGGTTTCCTCATTTGTCAAATGAGCCAACCATTCTAATATCTCTGCCAAGAAAATCCCAAATGGGGTTACAAAGAGTCAGACATGATTATTCAACAAACATTTACATAACTATTTAAGACTTGCAAAGTGCCTTACATATATGAGCTTGATTCTCACAATACCTCTAGAAAGCAGGTGCCATTATCCCCATTTTAGCTCTTCATTTTTAAAATTTTAATTTTTAAAAAAATTTTATTTCATTTTATTTTGCCGAGGCAATTGGGGTTAAGTAATGTGCCCATGACCACACAACATAGCCAGGAAGTGTTAAGTGTCTGAGGTCAGATTTTAACTCAGGTCGTCCTGATTTCAGGGCTGGTGCTACCCCTATCCCCATTTTATAGGAATGAAATTAATAGGTCCCATTTTGAAGAAACTGACCGAGATTTGTTCAGCTATTAAGCATCTGAGACATATTTTGAATTCAGATCATCCTTACTCCAAATGGGAATACTCTATCCACTATACCACTATAATCCAACTTTCTCCCTTAAGTAAACCCTAATCCTCTTCTTTGGACCTCAGTTTTCTTTTTTTTTTAAATTTATTTATTTTTATTTTTAATTAATTTTTATAATTATAACTTTTTTTTGACAGTACATATGCATAGGTAATTTTTTTTTTTACATTATCCCTTGTACTCCCTTCTGTTTCGAATTTTTCCCCTCCTTCCCTTCACCCCCTCCCCTAGATGGCAGGCATTCCCATACATATTAAATATCTTATAGTATATCCTAGGTACAATATATATGTGCAGAATTTTGTTGTTGTTGTTACAAAGGAAGAATTGTATTCAGAAGGTAAAAATAATCTGGGAAGAAAAAAACAAAAAAAAATGCTCACAGTTTACACTCATTTCCCAGTGTTCCTTTTCTGGATGTAGCTGATTCTGTCCATCATTGATCAATTGGAATTGGATTAGCTCTTCTCTATGTTGAAGATATCCACTTCCATCAGAATACATCCTCATACAATATCATTGTTGAAGTGTATAATGATCTCCTAGTTCTGCTCGTTTCACTCAGCATTAGTTCATGTAAGTCTCTCCAAGCCTCTCTGTATTCCTCCTGTGGGTCATTTCTTACAGAACAGTAATATTCCATAATATTCATATACCATAATTTACCCAACCATTCTCCAATTGATGATCATCCTTTCATTTTCCAGTTTCTAGCTACTACAAAAAGGGCTGCCACAAACATTTTGGCGCATACAGGTCCCTTTCCCCTCTTTAATATTTCCTTGGGATATAAGCCCAGTAGTAGCACTGCTGGATCAAAGGGTATGCACAGTTTGATAACTTTTTGGGCATAATTCCAGATTGCTCTCCAGAATGGTTGCATTCTTTCACAACTCCACCAACAATGCATCAGTGTCCCAGTTTTCCCACAGCCCTTCCATCATTCATCGTTATTTGTTCCTTTCATCTTAGCCAATCTGACAGGTGTGTAGTGGTATCTCAGAGTTGTCTTAATTTGCATTTCTCTGATCAATAGTGATTTGGAACACTTTCATATGAGTGGAAATAGTTTCAATTTCATCATCTGAAAATTGTCTCTTCATATCTTTGGCCATTTATCAATTGGAGAATGGCTTGATTTCTTATAAAGTTAATTCTCTGTATACAAGTCTGAGAGGTAAACTATCCTATGTTCCTCTAATTTATTTATGATTTCATTCTTTATGCCTAAATCTTGGACCCATTTTGATCTTATCTTAGTATGTGGTGTTAAATGTGGGTCCATGCCTAGTTTCTTCCATACTAATTTCCAATTTTCCCAGCAGTTTTTGTCAAATAATGAATTCTTATCCCAAAAATTGGGATCTTTGGGTTTGTCAAACACTAGATTGCTATTTTTATTCACTATCTTGCCCTATGAACCTATCATATTCCACTGATCAACTAGTCTATTTCTTAACCAATACCAAATGTTTTTCGTGACTGTTGCTTTATAATATAGTTCTAGATCAGGTACAGCTAGACCACCTTCATTTAATTTTTTTTTCATTACTTCCCTTGAAATTCTCGACCTTTTGTTGTTCCACATGAGTTCTGTTGTTATTTTTTTCTAAGGACCTCAGTTTTCTCATCTATACAATGAGAGTTTGAGTCAATTTTCACTTTTTGATCTATGAGGCTCAGGGGAAATATTCCCCAAATCTTCTCTAGCTCAGAATCCTGTGATACTATAAGCTTGTCTCCACCTTGTCCTCCTCCTGCCCCCAGATTTCCAACTACATGTAATTTTCTGAAGGGAGCAGCATAGCCAGTTTCATGGACTCAGTCTTCTGCTTTTCTCCTGGCAGGAATCAAATTTTTCCTTGGAGAAGGATGGGAAGAGGAGATTCCAGATATATAGTATATGTTTTCTGGTTCATTTGCTCTTTTTTCCCCCCCCAAACTACTAGCTTTTATCTGGCTACCAGAAACACAACCCTGTAATAATGTCTATTTATATTGTATTAACAACTGACATTTATATAGCACTCAAGACTTTTATAGTTATCATCTCATTTGGTCCTCATACAGAACTTATATATTTTGAGGGAGGGAGTATAGTATTATTATCCTCAATTAATAGACAATGTAAGACTCAGAAAAGCTGAGATTTGCCCAAGATCAAACAACTAATAAGCATAATCCATATTTGAAGCCAGTTCTCAGGAGGGTGGAGATAGGAGATGGGACTAGATAACTATCAGCTCTTTAGAGCCAGTATCTTCTGACCTTCATTCTGTAGACTGGTTTATTTGTGTAGACATTATTTGGCATTTATTAGTAGGCTCTCCCATTTTAAAGGGGCCTTGGTGACCGTAGTCACTCCTGAACAATAGTTCCAACTGATGATCCAGCTTTTGCCTTTCACTCAGAAGGAACCCACTATCTTCCCAGGCAGGCCCTTTGTTTTTAGATGGCTCACACGGTTATGGAGTTTATCCTGAGATCAAGTCTAAATTTGACTCTGTCCAAATCCACTCATGGTTCCCAATTTTACCCTGGACAAAGTAGATAATTCTATTTTCCTGACCAAACAAATAATTGAAAATTGCTCTTTTCTCCTTTGAGTCATTTCTTATAGGCTAAACATCTCTAGACCCTTCACCAAATTGGTCACTTGGATGCTGCTAGCTCTAAAACTGTGGAGCCCAGAACTTACACAGCTCTCCAGATGTGACATGGCTGGGGCAAATTACAAATGGTTGATCACCTCTTGATTCCTGGAAGCTATGTCTCTCAGTCTAGCCTGAGACATTAGCTTTCATTCATTTATCTGTGTCTGTGTATGCATACATATACATATATATGCATATATATGCACATATATAAATGCATAAATATATATGAAATACAGCCCCATACACAAGTCTCCCTATACCACCCAGGCTGGAAATGCAAGGTCCACTCATGAATCTGAGCCCCACTCCCTGTTAATAAACATTCAAACTTTGCCCTGCCCCCCTTTCTGATCTGACTGGTTCATGTCTCCTTAGTGGTCCTTCCCTCTCTCCCCTGGGACTTGGTTTGGATACACAATTGGACTGCTACTCTGAACTCCTAAGGTTAAGCCTATTCCAGTCTTTTCTAGCACAAGGAATTGATTATAGGGGTATACATCATACACTATTATAGAGGTATACCATTTTACATTATTATGGGGTATACCATCTTACATTATTATAGGGGTATACCATCATACATTATCATAGGGATATATCATTATATATTATTACATGAGTATACTATTGTACATTGTTATAGGGATATACCATCATATATTATTATAGGAGTATACCATCATACATTATCATAGGGGTATATCATCATACATTATTATGGGGGGTTACCATCATATATTATCATAGGGATATATCATTATATATTATTATAGGAGTATACTATTGTACATTGTTATAGGGATATACCAGCATACATTTTTATAGGAGTATGCCATCATATATTATTATGGGAATATACCATCATACATTATTATAGGGGTATACCATCATACATTATTATAGGGATATACCATCATACACCATTATAAGGGTATATCAGCATACATTATCAAAGGGGTATACCATCCTACATTATTATAGGGGTATACCATCCTACATTATTATAGGAGTATACTATCATATCCTATTATAGAGGTATACCAGCATACATTATTATAGGAGTATGCCATCCTACATCATTATAGAGGTATACCATCATACCCTATTATAAGGGTATACCATCCTATATTTTTAAACTATTGACCTTTCAGTCCATTTACCCACCAGATCTTTCCATACTAGTAATATCTCCCCCATATTGTACTTGTGGTACCATTTTGATCTAGTGTAAGAATAACTAGTTGGTAAAATGGATAGGGAACTGAACCTGGAATGAGGAAGACTTAAATTCAGATTCATCCTCAGACACTTAGTAATTGTGTGACCCTGGGTAAATCATTTCATCTTTATCTACTTCAGCTTCCTCAGCAGTAAAATAGCGATAATAATAACACAGGATTGTTGTAAGAATCACATGAGATATTTGTAAAGTGTTTAGCCTAGGGCCTGACACACAGTAAGTGCTATATAAATGCCAATTCTTCAACTGCTCCTAAGGCTTAACATTGATTTGTCCCTTTAAATTCCATCTCATTAGCTTTAGCCCCTGTGAAAGGCATGGATTCATGTATAGAGAACTGATCTCTGAGAAAGGATACATGAATTTAAATCCTAATTCTGGCACATCCCAGTTGCTTGATCCTGGGCAAAGCTTCCCACCTCCTGGTGGCCTAAGTTAATTCTGAGAGCATAAACAGGATATGAAACTGTGTAGAGGGAATTTCTTCTTTCAAGCCTGAAATGCCAAGAAATTCACAGGTATAGTAGCTATCCCTGTCCTAATTCAGCCCAGTTCTCGCCTATCCAGGCCATTTTGGATGCTGACTTTGATGAATCAGCCAGCAAGCATTTACTAAGTGCCAGATGTTGTGCTTGCCATTGGATACAAGTACAAAAGTGAGAAAAGCCCTTCTCTCAAGGAGCTTACTTTGTCCTTGGGGAATATGACATATTCACGGTAGGTAAGTACAGGATATCTACAAAATGAAGACAAATTATTTGGAAGAGAGAGGGGCAGAACTTACTACTTTGGAAATCAGGAAAAGCCTCTTGAAGGAAGTGGTCTTTGAGCTGAGCCTTAAAGTGAATTAAGCTTTTAAGAAGTCAATGTAGAAGAGAGAACATTCCAGACATGGGGGATGGCCTTTTTCATGGCACAAAGGCAGGAAATAGATCATCACAGACAGGAAATACCAAGAAGACCAATTGGACTAGAATATAGGGTAATGTGTAATCAGCCTGGAAGGCCAAACAGTGGAGGAATTTGTATACAGTGTTGGCTGTCCATCCCAGGTTTGTGTCACTTGCAACGTCAGTAAGGATATCATCCATACCTTATCCTTGATAAAAATATAAAATAGCATAAGGCCAAACATTAATTGTGTGATCCAGGGGAAGACATTTAACCCTGTTTGCCTCAGTTTCCTTATCTGTAAAATGAGATGGAGTAGCAAATGGAATATCACTCCAGTAACTTTGCCAAGGATGAGGCACAAAGAGTTGGACACAACTGAACAGTATCAATAAGAAATCACAGATCCCTAGGGCAATCCACTAGAGACCTTTCCAGGTGACATTAAACTCTTAATAATACTCTTTGAGTCTACCTATCCACCCAATTCTCATTCTATCAATCCTCTAGGTATCAAACTTGTGCCAACTTTCCAAAACTGATGAGATAGATTAAAATGTAATTAAAATATTTAATAATAAAAATAAAAATTTAACAAAACATAGATAATATGCAGCTCACAATGACCTTTATGTACAAATTAGTTTTCCTGTTCTTCTTTGAGTTTGATGTTATTGGTTTAGAATAGTGATTGTGTAAATTTTTGGTCTTGAATTTCTTTGCATTCTTAAAATATTTTGAAGATTCCCCAAAGACCTCTTTTTATGTGGGTTAAATTTACCAATAATTACCACATTGGAAGTTAACATAGTATTATTGTGAAAATAGTTTGGGGCTCAAAGAGCCTCTGAAACAGTCTCAGGGACCTTAGAGGTAATATCTCCCTAGCTTTTCCACAAGAACAAAATGAAAGAATTGATCAATTTATTAAAAATAGAAGCCTAGCAATTGAGGAATTATGACACATGAATGAAACAGGATATAAATGTGCTATAAGAAACAATGGTCATAAAGATTCAAAGAAGCTTGGGTAGATCTTCTCAGGAACTAATGCAGAGTGAACCCAACAAAACCAGGAAAACAATATACACAAATGACTTCTGCAAAGGAAATGAAAATAATTTTCAAAAGAAAGTTGAACATGTATATTTTTAATAATCAAATTTAGCCTGGAACATAAGATGAGAAAATACACCTGTCTTCCTTATTTGTTGAGGTGAATATGGAACACTATGTGTTGAGTAGTTTTGCGCAACTGCTCTGATTCCCTTTCCTTTTAATTTTCTGGTAAAAATGATGACTGTGGGAGGGAAGAGGTATTTAAAGATGAAAGTGGGGGAAACAAGACATTGATAATTTTTAAATGCTTTGTTAAAATCTCACTATCTTTAGCTGGGGATAGTATCCTTAGGGTAATCATGCTAATATCGCATTTCTCCTAGATTCTATTCTTTGACCCTATTTCCCTTTTCAGTAGACAGACAGCAACTGGTTGAAGAGAGTTGGGACATTATTGAGTAGTGGGAAGAACACAGAGAAGTGAACTGTAGTTGAACACCTGGATTCTAGTTCAGCTCTGGCCCTACTTTGTTGAGAGACCATAGGGAAACCATTTCACCCCATCTGGGTCTCAGTTCTTTCCTCTGTAAAAAAAAAAAAAAAAAAGGGTTGGACTAGATCAAACTCAAACAGTTCCTTGCAGGGTATATATTGACTTAGAAAACCACAAAGTTTCATAATCTATATTGTAGCATATTTTTGTTATGTTAAACATTTTTCAGTTACTTTTTTAAATAAAATTTTTACTATTTAAGAATGACAGCTTTAGTAACTTAAAAGTATACATTTTATTATATGTCCAGTAAACTATTGCATCTTGCAATTAAAGCATGGCTTTAAAACTCAAAACACTTAAAAACATGCCAGACATGAAATTGTTTCAACTCTTCTTCCCTCCACTGGCTTTGCCATGAAAGATATTCCCATTATTAATTAACCTTTTATGGTTTTTTATTTTCCTTGTGGTATTTTATTTTTCCAATTACATGTAAAAATAGTTTTCAACATTCATTTTGTATGGTTTTGAATTCCAAATTTTTCTTCCTCTGTCCCTTACTTCTCCCACCAAGACAGCGAACAATCTGATATTGATTATACACATACAGTCATTTGAACATATTTCTATATTAGTCATATTGTAAAAGAAAGAATAAAAGGGAAAGCAAAGGAAAAAAGCAAAAATATATTTTCATATGTGTTTAGTCTTCAAAGTTCTTTTTCTGGATTGGATGGCATTTTCCTTCACAAATCTATTGGAATTGTCTTGGATCACTATATTGCTGAGAAGAGCTAAGTCTATTATAGTTGATCATCACATAATCCTGCTGTTACTGTATACTTTGTTCTTTTGATTCTGCTCACTTTACCAGAATCAGTTCATATAAGTCTTTCCAAGCTTTTCTGCTCATCATCTCTAATAAACAACAATGTTCCACTATATTCATATACCACAACATATTTAGCCATTCCTGAATTGATGAGCATCCTGTCAGTTTCCAAATCTTTGGAAGAGATGCTACAAACATTTTCATTTTTTAACAATCTTCTTGGGCTCAATTATGTTTTAATATAGCTTAAAATGGAAACTCAGGGATTTCCTTGCTACTTGAAGATTATTGGTCATGAATTTGACACCTCTGGACCAGATCTGAAAATTCTGTGATTCTTTGGACAGAAAAGGCCTCCTGGCAATGCTGGAAGAGAGTTGGAAGACTGATATATAAATCTTCTGCCCAAAACTGGCTGCAAGCTTAAGAAGGGCTTTTCTCTTAAGAACAACAAAATTTAAATCTCTTATGCCTGAAACAAGTAGAACCTGGAATACATTGTGCATGGTATCAGCAAGATTGTATGATGATCAACTATGAAAGACTTGTTGTTCTCAGTACTTCAATGATCCAGGACAATTCCATTAAATTTTGGATGGAAGACTCCATCTGCATCCAGAAAAAGATCTATGGAGACTGGATGTAAAAAACAGGGGAAAAAAAATCTATTGTGCCACTTATCCATTAAAATCTTTTTTTTTTTTTTAATATCCATTAAAATCTATATCTGGTCTTAGAAGAGAGAAAGAAGAAACAAAGGTAGGAAGAGGACAAGAAGGAAAATGCCCCAGGTGGGAATTACCAGGAAAACTACTCTTGAAAGAGAAGGCACTGCTAACACACCTTTTTTAGAGATCTAGGGCCTCAGCTTCCTTTCTGGAATGCTGTTAGGCACGGCAGACTAAAAGCTGCAATAAATGCAAAGAAGGCTTCCTTTCATCCTTCATCTATAAACAGAATTCTTTACTACCTGAGGCAAATATTTAAAGATAATGCTTGAAGCCTTGGATGGGAAGCATAAAAAGCCAATGGGGTCATTGAACAGTGAGGCTTTTCACAGGATTTAGAAATGGAAAGATTTTAGTGACCACAGTTGTTCTAGAGCTCGAAGGGACCTGAAAGGCCACCTGATTTAATCTCCACATTTTATAGCTGAGGAAACTGAGGCCCAGAGAAGTTAAATAAGATCCCATCTGTAGAGCTAGAAGGGACTTTAGAAGACATCTTGTCCAACCTCCACACTTTACAGATGAGGAAACTGAGACCCAGAGAGGTTAAATGACTTCCCTATGATCATACAGGTAATAAGTGGCAAAAACAGGATCCAAACCCAGGTCTCATGACTCACTTTCCTTCCCATCTTAGAAGTTGGAAAATATTTTCATCTTACAGATGAGACAATGGTTGTTCATGAAGTAGTGACCTTGTGTGTGGGACAGGGTACTAGACCCCCTTTCCCCATATTGACTACTCGGAGGCATCTTCATATACGAAAAAAAAGCATTTAGTCCTTGCAAAGAGAGATCCAAACATACTAACTCAGCAACCCAGCATGGTGTGTGGGAGGGGCTGCAAACAGGAAATGAATTATATAGCAAAAAGACTTGGGTTCAACCTCTTTTCCTGTTGATTTTTAAATTCATTGGATGGACTGAAAAAGAAACAACCATTGACTAATAGTCAGCAATGCTGTCTACTTCCTGTCCTACTTAAATTCCTAAATCTTAGATCTAGGGTTTGACCTTTTCTGCCCTACAGCCCTCTGAGAATAAGGATCATGTAATGTCCTGAAATTTAGGTCTAATATCTTTTAAAGCTTCTGAGAAATCTTCACCTGGTCCCATTCACTTATAATATGGCAAAGGCAAGATCTGAACTCAGCTTTTTCTAAATCCGCCCAGGAACACCAATCTTTTTACTGAACTAGACTGCAACAATTAAGGTTTTTCAGGATGTACAGTTTCTCAGCCACCACAGTGAATCAGAGATTTTTAATGGAATCTTTTGAATCTCCTGCCTCCATTTTTCAAGTTATGATGAGATCAAAAAGACTGAAATGAAATAGCAATGAGACAGAATAACTGCTATTAATGGCAGGAGTTTCACACATCAGAAAATATAAAACCTATTACTAACAAAGGGAAACTAGCATTTATATAGCACTTTATACAGTTGTGTATGTTAACTGTATACACATATGTCATCTTATTTAATCTGTTTAGCTTGAAAATAATTGGAAATTCTTACTCCCATTTCACATAAGGGACAATTGAGGTTCACAGAGGTGAAGAGATTTTACCAGTTTTACAATCTAGTGTCAGAGGCAAGACTTAAGCCCTGCTTAAGTCCTTGGCATCAAACCCAATATTCTCTCCACCAGATGCTACTTCTATTCTAGCAGAATCTTTAGCGTGCAAGGCCCTTATCAGCTTATATGAACCAAATCACTTTACCATCTATGCTTTAGTTTCCTCATCTGTATTTTAAGTATTTTAAGGAACAAATGAGCTTATCCAATTTCATCTGACAAATGTTTATTAAGCATTTCCTAGTTATAAGGCACTGTGAGATTTTTTTTTTAACTCTGATGGATGTATTTTTTTTAAGACACCATGTAATTCAATATTTATTGAGAGCTTACTAGGTGCCTTTCATTGGGAAGAAATAGGAAAATAGTAATAGCTAGCAATCCTAGAACGATTTGAAGTTTACAAAGGAAGAAAAATATTTATAAAGTGCCTATTATATGCTAGACACTATGCTAAATGCTTTATAAATGTGATCACAGCTGATCCTCATACCAACTCTAGGAAAGAGATTGAGGAAAATGTGGCAAACTGGGTTAAGGGACTCCGGTGCATCATACAGCATCCAAATGTCCAAGGCCAGTTTTGAAAGTCTTTATCATTCTAGGCCCAAAGAATTTGATATGCTTTACTTCATTTGGTCTTCTCAACAATTTTGTGAGCTACTTGCATAGGTGTAATATCTCCATTTTTCAGATAAAGAAAATGGAGAATAAAAGTGACTTGTGGCTTCACTGCTACTGGATGTCAGTACTAAGAGTCTCTCTGTATTCTATAATTCTATATCCTTTTCAATATACTTCCCTATATCCACAGTTCCTACTCTAAATTTTTTAGGCTGGTGGGCAACAAGATAGCTTGCAACAAATTTTGTATGCAAATAGTTGTTTTGTTTTGTTCAGTCATTTTTTAGTTGGTGACTTGTCCAGGGTCACATAGCTCCTAACTATCTGAGGCCAGATTTGAACTCTGAGAAATGAATCTCCTTGATTCCTATCCATTGCACCACCTATTTGCCCCCAAAGACTCCTTTTTTTTCTTATTTTTTTAATTAAAGCTTTTTATTTATAAAACATATGCATGGGTAATTTTTCAACATTGACCCTTGCAAAGCCTTGTGTTCCAAATTTTCCCTTCTTTCCCCCCACCTCCTCTCCTAGATTGCAGGTAATCCAATACATGTTAAGTGTGTTAAAATATATGTTAAATCCAATATATGTATACATATTAATACAGTTATCTTGCTATACAAGAAAAGTTGGATCAAGAAGGAAAAAAAAATCTGAGAAAGAAAACAAAATGCAAATAACAGGAGTGAAAATGCTATGTTGTGGTCCACACTCAGTCTCCACAGTCCTCTCTATGGGTGTAGACAGCTCTCTTCATCACAAGATTATTGGAACTATTCCGAGATGGATGCATTTTTAAATATAATTTTCTGCTATATCTCAACCACATAACATCTTTTTTTAATCTAAGCAAAGCAGTTCAGCAAAACCAACAGACATTGTGATTGAATGTACATGAAACATTCCACACCCATAGTCACCCATCTTTCCTCTGACAAGTGGAAAGTATGTTTTATCACCTGCTTTCCCCAGGCCAAGATTGGGCATTTGTGCAATACAGTATTACAAACACTAGAATTCATAAATGTGGACAAGTTTTATGAACCAGAAACCTCTATGCAAATGAAAGAGATTAGTATTACTGTTAGGGAAACATTTTTATGGAGATGCTACTATGGATTGCAAGTTTTAGGAGAAATAGGGACAAGTAGTTCAGGTATTTCAAAAGGAAGACGTTCCTAAGAGAGGAGAGCATAGTGAACCAAACTCCCCTGCATTGTCGGTGGATGGAAAACATGTTTCATGATCTGGGGTAAATCATTGCCAGGATCCCCAAGGACATACACTCCAATTCTCCCTTTTATAGATGAGGAAAACAGAGGAAGGATATTCAGAGAGGTAGTATTGTTGGGTCACAGGTAAGATTTAAATCCATCCAGGAAGTAATTGGTCCAGTATGGCAGGAGTGTAATTTGAAACTCCTCTGACTTCAGAACCAGAGCTCTTTCCAAAGCATCACTTAAGACAGTCCTCTAAAAATACTGCATCCTTCCAGTTGACTGTAGATTCTTTTAAAATTCCCATTGGCTATCCAATGTAACTCAGAGCAAAAGTCTTGCATGGTATACACTGGAGAGAATTTCTTTACAACTAATGGATAAAAAACCCACTTTGATCCTCCTCTGATAACTTAAGAGAGAAGATGACTGAGCATTAAAGAATTGACTCAGGTACACTTTATTTTGATGTTTACTGAAGGATTAGAAGTATAAATTTTGAAAAAGAAACTTAAAAAAGTAGTTTTATTATGCATAACCCCATTTCTTTAGAGTAGAAGCTGCTTGAGGACAGGGGTTTTTCTTTTTGTTTTAGAATCCCCACAGCATGGCATTTAATTTTTAGGAGGGGAAAAGAGAATAGATCTGTGATTTCAGTAGTATGGGGAATCACTGGTGAGAAAAGTCTCTCTGCAGATGCAGATGGACATCTGCTCTGCTGTTTACCTTGTTAGAAGGTGACTGGGTCTCTGGTTTGCCCGGAATCACATAGACAGTACTAAACAGAGATAAAACTTGAACCAAGGGTTGTTCTGAAGATGCCAGTCCCTTTCATCACACCAACTTGCTTGCTAAACAGAGATAAAACTTGAACCAAGATTGTTCTGAAGATGCCAGTCCCTTTCATCACACCAACTTGCTTGCTAAACAGAGATAAAACTTGAACCAAGATTGTTCTGAAGATGCCAGTCCCTTTCATCACACCAACTTGCCTGACATATTAGGAAAAAATACTTGTTGATTGAATGTGTGCCGAAAGAAGTAATTGCAGGCTATTTGGGCTGGAGGAAAGATGACTAGGGAATAATAAGAAATTTGTCTTCAAGTACATTAGGGGCCAATGAGTGGAAAAGATATCAGAAGTCTGCTGGTGAATAGTAGATGTAATGCTGGATTTGGGGGCAGAGTACAGGGTTCAAACCCACCTCTAATAAAGACTAGCTTTGTGATTATAGCCACTTCCCCAGTTTCCTCATCTATAAACTGGGTATAATAAGAGCTATAGTATCTATCTCAAAGGATTGTTTTTAAAACTTAATCAACAAGTATTTCTTCATTGTCTAATATGGGCCAAGCCAAGTGTACATTAAGCAATTAATGTGACTCACCTCTGACACAGTCTGACTGTGTGATCTTAGGCAAGTCACTTAGCCTCTCAGTGTTTGAGGTTCTCTCTACTTCATTTTTTTCTCATCTATAAAATGAGCATAATAATAGTGTCTATCTTCCAAGGTTGCTTTGAGGATTAAATAAGAAAATATAAAGTGCTTTGTAAATCTTTAAGCATGACATAAATACTAGTTTATTATTATTCTGTGAATGTATTTTATTATTTTGAAGACAATCAGAGTTAAGTGACTTGCTCTGGCTCCCTCAGTAAGCATCAGATTTGAGCATCTTCCACTTCATCAGCGAGCTGCCCTGGACTTGTTTTATTTATCATCTCAGTGGCTGTATTTCAACATAATTAGTTTCCTGTGTATTTTATTTTATGCATTCTAAAACATTATTCTAAAAGAGTCCATAAAAACCACTGCTCTAAGATTCTTAAGTCACAATATACTCGCCTGAATTGGTAAGAAATCCTAGTCCCTAATCCTCTGTGCCAAGCACTGTGCTCAATATTGGGGATACAAAGACAGACGTGCAATTATTCTTGCCCTCAAGGAGCCTACATTCTGTTGGGGAGACATCTCATTTTGGCTAGTCCTGTCTTATCCCTTCTCTTCCCTTTTTCTCTCACTTTCTCTCTTTCCTTTTTTCTCTGCCCCTCTTTTCCCTTCTTGCCTTTCTGTCTCTGTGGTTTTTTGGGTTTTTTTGTTTTTTTCTGTCTCTCTGTCTTTTTCCCTTCTTCCTTCTCTCCCCCCTCAGTCTTTCTTTCTGTGTGTCTCTGGCTCTGGCTCTCTGTGTATGTATGTCTCTCTGTCTTTCTCTCTCTCTCTATATATATATACACATATACATACATATATAACATATAGCAGATATAAATATATGTATAAAGTTGGATAAAGAAGGGGAAAAGCACTAATATCTGGGGAGATAAGAAGAGTTTAGAGAAGATGATGTGCATAAATCACTTTGCAAACTTTACAACAATTAGAGCTCATCAAAGGAGCTAAAATAGCTCCTTTAACTCTTCAGCTAAAATAAGTTCCCCTCTCACTGTAGTTCTTCAAACAAAGGCAGGGAGCATTTGTCCATTGTGTTGGAGAGAGATTTCTTGTGTAAGACATAGTTGGGTTGGATGCTTTCTGGGGTCCATTTCAGTTCTAAAATTCTGTGAAGTTATGGTAATAGAAGCAAGTGGGGAGGAAGAGAAAAATGTGACCTTGGGGACAAGTAATTCAGCTTATCTGACGCAGGAGCCACAGTCCAGGTTTCCTTTTTAATTACAGAGTTGCTGACTAAATGGCTGGTCAACAGCATTTCTCACAGAAAGGAGACACATTTATCTTCAGAAGTATCCATCAGCCCTTTGGTAACATTTCTTTATGTCCTTTGGAAACATTCTTTCAGATTTACAAACAACTATCTCTTTCTGACTCTCTCTTTTATCTGTCTCTTCTGTTTCTGTGTATGTGTGTTTTTTGTATTTTCTATGTCTCTGTCTGTCTCTTTCTGTGTGTATCTTTCTCTGTGTGTGTCTTTCTGTGTCTCTTGTTTCTTTCCTTCCCTCCCTTCTTTCATCTGTCTCTCTCTCCTATCCCTTTCTTTTTCCTTATTCCTTCCTCTCATTTCTCCTCCCCTCCATGTGTGTATGTATCTGTGTGAGTGGGAGAAGGGAACTTATCTTGAAAGAAAGAAACAAAAGGTTCCTGAAATCTTACCCCTGACTCCTAATTTGATTGTTAATAAGACTTAGAACTTAAAAGTACTTTTGAGATCACACAGTCTGTCTCAATTTACTAAACTGAGCCTAAGCTAGAGGAAATGGCTATTCAAGGTCACCCAGAGTGCAAACAGCAAAGCCTATTTTGAACACAAGTCCCCACAGCCAAAAGTCAAAACTCTCCAGTACCTGTACTACTCTGCCTCTTTTAAAAAACCTCTGAGTGGGATTTGTAGCAAGCCTAGTGTAGAAGTTCTTCCCATTCTTTGTGCAGAACCTTTGGCAGTGTGATAAAGCCCATGGAGCCCTTTTCAGAATGTTTTAATTTGTATAAAGATTTGCATACGCTTGTAAAAGAAATCAATGTAAGGATGCAGTTCCCGCAGAACAAGAGAAGGGAATTGTAAGGGCCCTTTGAATGGACGGGCACAGTGCAACAGGAGATTGAGACCTGGAAGTATTCTCTGTAGATATAGGACTGCCTTGTGGGTGGGATCCTGTCCATATTGAGATAGCTTCGTAATGGGTGACAACTCTCTCGCTGGTTGGTGCTGTGTGTGACCTCACTGGCCCTTTATAAGCCCACTGCAGACAGTAGTCGCTCTCTTTAACCTGGCTCCCTAGCCTGGGGCTACGTAGTCAAGCTGATAGTCAAGAGAGGTAAGGAGTTTGGTAGTGAACACATGGGTCTTCAGACTAGGTGTTCACTAGGGAGCTAACAAGTCAGGGCATTATGTGAATAGGTATAATAAAGGCTTTTAAGATTACTAGTGGCTGTTCTAGAGCATTCTACTGGTTATTAAACTATAGATTCAAGAGATCGTGTCCAGAGACTTTTGAAGGCCTCAGAGGAGGTGAGCCGGGTAGAGTTGATACTGCAAAGGTCAGTGATCAAAGGTACTCTGTTGGGCCTAGGGCAGACTAGTAATTGTAACTGCCAGGAGGGCATGTTACAAATGGCGCCTGAACGTGGACGCATCAGGAATTATCAGGTTTTGAAAATTAATATTTAATATTCAGAATTAAGATTCTGAAAGATCTGGTAGAAATGCTGCCTAGGAGGGAAGGCAGGGAGGCAATATGGATCCAGGTAACTCCAGGATCAGGCTCAAGGATACAGCTGAACATAATGCTTATATAAAGAGGTTAAAGAGCCAGATGGAAGATCTTTTAACAAAGATCACCACTGAAGAACAGCAGGAAGCTTGTAATCAAGCTCCCAGAAGGCTATCCTCACACCCATTAAATATAGCTCGGAGAGGGAGCAACCTAGAGCTAATGTGTTTGTATGACAGTATAGAGTATAAAATGTGAAAACTAGAAGTTGAGTTGAAAATAGAACGACAAACAATTAAAAAAGAGTTGCTAGAATTGCAGGTTAAACTACAGATTGAGATAGAGAAAGAAGAAAAAGCTAGGTTATTACACAAACTAGTGGCTGAAGCTAAGGAGGGAAATAAACGAACCACATGGACTTCAGTTGGAGAAATTCTTAGTGTTTTGTTGGTTTATCTCATGCATTATTGTTTTAAGGAATTTATCAATTACTCTTCCATTGAGAAGAGGTTTAGTTCTTTTTACGTGCAAAGCTCAGGTTGGATTTTAAATCAGCCTTTGGGGAATTTTCCAATTCCTCTTCCCTCAGCCCCACTTTTGTGGGCCAAGGGAGAAGAAGGAGGAAGAAAAGGAAGGGCGATAATATCATCAGCACTGTCCATTAATCCATTCAAAACTCCTGTGTCTTCATTTCAAAAGACAGGAGTAGGCTTTATGGCCCAAGGCAAAAAGGAACTGTGGTGTATTGACTATAATCAGAAAATTTTTTAAAATACAGTTCGCTTAATTTCTAAGAAACCTTACAGGGATAAGATCTTGCAGTTAGAGTGTGTGGAGTTTTATGCTTGTAAAACTGCTAGGATCGTCTTTGGAGAGTTGGAACTCCTCTTTTCTTACCTCGTGGATTTTCTACTTCCACAAGTGGGCTTGATTTCCCAACCCTCTACGAGTACTTATAAAACAGTGTTTATGTTTAGAATGGTTTGGAAAATTGCTGTTTTAATCACTAGAATAAATAGACAGTGTGTGATCTTTGACCCAGGAGGAAAAGTAATATCAGATTTATTGATTCACACTCCTGAAGTACAATTTGGTATCAGAAACTCAAACTTTGATTTTTAGGCAAAAGAATTCAGGGATATAGCTGAGTTCTTTTTTCATTAGCTGGCCACTGAAAAGGTATCAGCTCTTTTAAGAACTTCAAGAGTGAGTAAGAAAGCACTCAGATAAATATACCCTACATGTCCATTTTCAGAGTGGACCTTCAAATCATTTACAATCAGGCTGTGTTAGAGTCTTATATTTGCAAATTGTGATAACTAAAGAGGAAGCTAAGAGCATAGCAGAAGGCTACACAGCTTATCTTTCTTTCACTCTCCTATACTCCCTATAGGACAAAACTCTTATGGTTTGAAATTTAATGTTTTAAGACCAATGGACATTATGGCTTCATTCCAATCTGGAGAAGCAGCTAGACATGCAATCAACCATTTTTCCATTGTAGAAATTTCATATGCATTTAAGACAGTTTATGGATTGGCTTACAAATATTTTGCCTTTAGGTGTTTTTGCATCGAATTTGACTTTGCCCATTCCATTGGCATTTCTTATAATCCTATTAGTAAAGTCATCCCAAAATCTTCTCTTCTAAACTAGAGAAGGGAATTTTGGGATATGCATAAAATGTGGCAATACATATATGTGATTGCTTGCAATTTTTACATTTTTAAATTCTTTGCATTTTACCTTAACAATGCACTTCGGGCATACACAGAAAGTACAGCTAAGTGACAGACTGACTAACTTTTGTCAGACTTTTGTTCATCTTTTTGACAACAACTTTGTTTCCACTGTGACGTGGAAAGGCCTGGATGGCATTTGGAAAGGCCCAGGTTGGGCCCTGAGTACATTCTTTCCTAGGTGCAGATCCAGCAGCAGAGTTCATCCCCACCAGAGACATTTGTGGCCTGGGGATCCAAGAGAAGGACCAGACAACAGCCCAGAGGGACCAGCCAGATGTCAGCAGCCCTCTAGACGCTGATGGCAGCAATGTCCCTCCTGACTGTGACACCAGAGACAGCAGACAGCTCCAGTGTAGCAGCTAAAATGGACTGTTTTGGGTGATATGCAATATAAAGACTGTAAATGGACAATGGGCCTGCTTGCTCCTCCGGAGGCTACTTGCCATATGGTGGCCTAGGGAAAGGCTTTGCCCTATGCTTTCTATTGAAGGAAATTAGTGGGTGAAAAACCAACATACTCACCTGCCATTGTTATTGACACAATGTTATTGGACATGACTTTGCTTATGTGCACCTGTGAAACTAGAATTGCTCTAGGATTGTGAAAAGTGCAATACAGAATTGTGAAAATTTTTGGAAAAACTTTAAAAGTTTTTATTTAAACATATTGTTATTATGTAAATTTTCTGAATTTTAAAGACTTAAGACAATGATCCCTGAAATTACCAATGATGAGCCCAAAGGACCAACAATAAAGCATACTACCCTCTTCCTGACAAGGGGGTGACAAGCCCAAGGCACAGAATTAAACATGTATTTTTGGAAATTGCCAGAGTGTGGATTAGTTTTGTTTAACTGTGCTTATTTGCTATCTGGGTTTTGTTTTTCCATCCTCCTCCAACCCAATAGGATAGACAGTGAGTTGAGGAATAGAAATAGTATTGTCAAAAGGAAGAAAGGAAATTCAGAAGGAAAACAGATGATCAGAACAGCTTTGAAAGTAAAATATTGAATTTATTATATGCTTAAAGGGAAAAGCTACATATAAGAGAGATACATGGTTTCATAAGAATTCTTTTTTATTTACTCTATATTGTATTTATTTCATGCTTAAGTTCAGAAATTTAAAAAAAAAATTAAAAGAAACCTCACTATCAGGTCCCAATTACTCCACCTACCCACCTACTCTTTTAGCCAGAGTGGGGCTGGGTGTGACTATGGGGAAACTTAAGGAACAATTCATGATTTCACAACTCCAACACATTAGTAATCATTTATCTATCCAAATCACTGATGGAAAATTGTCATGGTGATGGGAATATTCCCAAATTCCAGAGTTCCAGGTACTTTCCTTAGATATATTCAGATTGGGTTGACTCAACAGAGCAAAAAAATCATTATTAACAACAATAATAAAACAATAAAACAACCAGGACCAGACTTTCCCTAATTTAAAGAGAAAATCAAAATGGGATTAACAGATAGTGATATTATAATTCCTGTTAATTGTCTATGATACTTTCGTATCATAAGTCAAGGTTACTGGATCTTATAAAGGTAAATAAACTCTTTCCTGATGAATAAGTTTGCTTGTGAGATCATCAGGAGAATTCCATGTCCTAGAACAAAGTCAATTCATAATTCCAGGAGGTAGGGCTAAGACATTAAATGTCTAACCTTACCTGCCAATTCTAAGCAACTTAATTAACTTTCAGGTGGCTTATCTACTTAAAATTTAATTAAGAATTAATTCATTCATTTGCATCTTACAAGAATGATTAGGGGTAGACATCCCTGGCAGTATTATTATTTCTATTTTACAGAGAAAACAAAGCTCAGAAAGGTAAAGAAATTGCCCAGTCATGCAACCAATGAGTTTCAGAGATCAGACTGGAATTTAAGTATCTTCAGAATTCAGGGCCACTTCTCAACATCATGCTAAGCTCTCAGAATCACAGAATCAAAGAATTTCAGGGTTGGAAGTGACCTCACTGGACATCTAGAGCAAAGCTTTTTAAACTTTTTCTATTCACAACCCCTTTTTGTCCAAGAAATTTTTATGTGACCCTGGGTATATAGGTATAGAAATCAAACATTTACTGGTAATAAACCATAATTTAGTGACCCCCTACATTCAGGTATGGAGTTGCAAACCACAGCTTAAAATGCTGGGATCTGGATCAGTTTATAACTAAATATAATTATATAGCTCTATAATATAAATGTGTGTTATATACATCTCACTCTATATATGTATATGTATGTGTGTGTGTATATATATATATATACATGTATATATATATATATATTTAGGAAATTCATGTAATATAAGATATATATATAAACAGATACATTAAATATATGATTAACATAATATATAATTAAATTAACTATGATATATTTAATTATATAGAACATAGTTTAATTATACCAAATTAGTTCAATAAGATATATTTATATCATTGAATTAAATAATTTTATTTAATATTTATTTTCACTATATATCTATAACCATACACACATATATACATATGTATGTATATATACATATATACATGTATGTGAATGTGTATATACATCCCTCCCAGACACATAATTGACAAGTAGTCACCCAGGTTTTGCATGAACATCTTCAGTACAGAGAAGCTAATACCGCCAATTCATCTCTTTTTCATAATACTAAATAATCCTTGTGAGCTTTTTCTGGTCTTTAAAGAGTCTTTGGATTTCTAAGCATCTCACTTTGAGAAATTCTACCTTATGGAATTGAACTGATCACTCAGAATGCTGAGTTTGGGATACAGAGATTACCCAGAAAACTAAAATCACCAACAACTACTCTAGACCAGACTGCCTTACAATCTGTCTTCCTGCCTGGATGAATTTCCTAAAGAAGAGGGAACCATAAAAAAGGAAGATTTGTCCTTGAGTACTTAGCAACAGTCCTGCTAAAATTTTATGCTATCTATTTCTTCTTTTGCTTTCCTCCATCACTGGCAGTTAGTCATTTCTACAGAGGGAAATAAAAACAGTCCTAAAATTGAAACCATTGAAGCAGCTTCTAAGGGAGAGGGGCCATTTCACCAATCAAGCCAACAAGGATTTTGAAGCAACAAGGATTTTTAAGTTTTAGGAAGTGTGCTAAGCAGTGGAGACATAAAGACAAAATTCACAGGTGAACCACAAGCAGGCTAGGACTGGATAACCATTTGTTAGGCACCTCAGTAATTTTGGGGAAAAATACAGCTACAATTTTTGCTTTTCTTAATTTTTTTTTCTGAGGCTGGGGTTAAGTGACTTGCCCAGGTCACACGGCTAGGAAGTGTTAAGTGTCTGAGATCAGATTTGAACTTGGGTCCTCCTGAATTCAGGGCTGGTGCTCTATCCATTGTGCCACCTAGCTGCCCCCTCTTTTCTTAATTTTTATTTGGTATTTATATTTTCCCCCAATTATATGTGAAAAAATTGTTAACCTTTTCAAAATTGTGAATTCCAAATTCTTTCCCTTTTTCCTTGCCCTCCTCATTGAGAAGGCAAGCAATTTGATGTAGGTTATACATGTGTAATATCTTGCAAAACATATTTATATATTAATCATATTATAAAATAAAATAGACCCAAAAAACCCAAGAAAAATAAAGGAAGTTTTCTTAAAAATATGTTTTGATCTGTATTCAGACTCCATCAATTCTTTCTCTGGGGATAGATAACATTTCTTCATCAAAAGTCCTTCAAAGTTGTCTTGGATCTTTGTGTCATTGGGAACACCTAAGTCATTCCCAGTTGATCATCTTACAATATTGCTGTTACTGTGTATAATGTTCTCTTGTTTCTTCTCATTTCACTTCACCATCAGTTCATATAAGTCTTTCTAGGTTTTTTGAGAGCATCTTACTCATCATTTCTTATAGCACAATAGCATCTCATCACAATTATATATCACAACTTGTTCAGTCCTTCCCTAATTGATATAGGTATCTCATTAGTTTCCAATTCTTTGCCACCAGAAAAGCATTGCTACAAATATTTTTGTACATATAGGTCCTTATCCTTTTTTTAAAAAAAGATTTCCTTTAAGATATAGACCTAATGATATTGCTGGGTCAAAGGATATACATCATTTTATAGCTCTTTGGGCACAATTCCAAATTATTCTACAAAAAGATTGAATCAGTTTTCAATTCTGCAAACAGTGCATTAGTGATTAGATTTTCCTATATCCCCTTCAATATTTGTTATTTTCTTTTTCTGTCCTATTAGCTAATCTAATAGTGTGAGGTAGTACCTCTGACTTGTTTTTAATTATTTTAAGTGATTCAGAACATTTTATATGGCCATAGACAGCTTTGAAAAATTTGAAAATTCATCTGAAAATTTTATATCGTTTGATCACTTGTCCACTGGGGAGTGGCTCTTATTTTTATAAATTTGACTCAGTTCTCTACAAATTTGAGAAATGAGGCCTTTATCAGAGAAACTTGTACAAGTACAAATTGAAAGAAAAGAAATTGGGATTGGTACATTCACATTGGTAAGGAATCAAGGTGAGAAAAGTTTAATGAAAGTCAGGTATTTTAGTCTAAATGTGTTCACTGAGTATATATTGACTCATAACTAATGCATAGTTCTACAAATTGTTGTATAAAAAAGATGTGCTTGTAAACAGACATTTTCTTTGACTGGCTCCATCTTATATTTGTCTTAATGTGCTCTTAAGTGAATCCTAGGATTGAGAAGGTATCAGATACAAGCAAAATGGGAATTCAATTAAACTAATGTTTATTAACTTCCCTATATAGGCTATGCCCTGTTTTAGGGAATACAATTATTTTTAAAAATCTACATAATATTCTCTGCCTTCAAAGAATGTATTATATTCCAGAGGGTAGGAATGGGGGATAGGAAGGGACACAATTTGTATCTAGATAAGTAAATACAAAATATATAGAAAGCAATAAAGTAATAATAACTGAGAAGATTAGAAAAGGCTCCTACTAAGAAGCTATTTGAGCTATGCTGTAGGAGTCAGAGCTTTTAGGAAAGGGGGATGAAAGGCAAGTAAATTCCAGATACTAATGCAAGGTGGAGGTGGAAAATGGGATGTCATGCAAGAAGGATCATACTACATTAACCTCTGAGAAGAAGCTTTGTTCAAATTCTAAGATTTCCTCTGTTTCCATTTAATCCTCCTCCTCATACCTCAAATTAGCCAAAAGAATTAGATTGGCATTAAATGATTAGCCCAACACTTCATCAACACTGACCAAAGGAAGCACATTTTAATAAAAGCAAGGAACACACATGGGACTCCACACCCAGAGGCCTTGGTATTGTCCTCTCCTTTTAGACAGGCTGCTTGATTCTTCACCTAAAATCAGAAAGAAGCACAAAGGAAAGCCAAGAATTCCATCAATGGAGAAGCTTGCACATGGAACAGGGGAACATTCTAGGTCTTCAAAGAGTGCCATATTCATCCAGTCTGGCCATTGCTTTCTCAGCTTCCATAGTAGCCAATAGTGTAACTCGTGCCCCAAAGACAAAGGGAACCTAGCACTGGGATGCAGTGTGCTCCCAGCCCTAGCTGAAGGAGTTTGACCTGGGTGTCTTCCCTCAGGGTAGGCCCTCTCAGTCATTGACACCACATAGCAATAGAAAGGCAATTTCATAAGCTAGAGATTGCTCTAAAAGAAGTGAAGTCCTAAGGCTGAAGGTGGTGTTTAGGTCTGGGCAGACTGCCAACCTAGCTTGTCCTTGCTTGTCTTACCTCACTTATATTCAGTAGGAACACTTTCAGATTCCCTTTCTCCCTCCTCCTACTCCAAGAAGGAATATTCAAGGAAAACCATCCTCTTGGATTATCAGCAGTTATAATTGTGGGGAAATGATGAGGACAGTCTGTCCAAGGGAAGTCATTCCGAAGAGAGGCTGGATTACCTACGCCAGCCTAGAATCATTCACCTAAAGGTCACCAACCTCTTCCAACCACCAGTGTAGTAGGAGGCAGAGAGAACAATAGGGGAAGTGAACCTTGGGATGGAGATAACATGACCAAGGGAAGCAGGAAGGGCAAGGAGAGCACTCTGAATGCAGGGAAAGCAAGCTGCCATAGAGAGGTATGGTTCTTTCCACTGGGATCCTGAGGCAAAGCCCCATTGTCCCACCTTAGTTAGAGCTCTGGTTACCAACTATCTTAAGTAGATGGAAAATCATTGATCCCCAAATACTTACATAGCTATACCACTTTGAGGTGTGTTGGTGTTCCTGCAAAGCTGAAAGCAAAACATAGAAAAGATTTTGCTTGTCAGAAGGAGGAGTAACTTTAATTTTAGCAATTTCATTTGATGTTTTAGTGAGATGAAACTGGAAGCTAGAGCTTCACAGAGCTAGAGCTGCAAGGAGCCTCAAAGGTTATCTGGTCCAAGCCCCTCATTTTATAGATGAGGAACCTGAAGCCAAGACAGATGAAGGGATTTCCTTACAGTCCCACAGGTAACTAAGTGGAAGAACTGGGTTTTGAAGTTAGGTCCTGTTACTTCAAGCTCAGTGTGTTCCTCCCCTTCCCCAACTGCTTCCCTCCCTTTGGAAAAGAAACAGAGAACAGAAACTTGGTCCAGCTCTGTAGAATTAGTTCTTTGACTTCCCTTAAATTATTTTGACACCTTTCCTTCCCTCCCCCATCCTAGAATTCCCAGGTACCTTCATTATCTTTTTTCTTCTTGCAATTAGTCCAAACATTATGGTTAAGATGACCACCACAGAAGCAGCAATAATGGGTTCAATGGGAATAGTGGTTTCTTTATCTATGAAAAATTCAGATATAGATCACAAAAAGGGATGAAAAGTTAGATCATGGAATGTCATATTCATATAGTCATGCACAAGCACACACACACACACACACACACACACACACACACACACACACACACACACACTTTTCATTGCTTTATTACTTGAAGGATACATGAGGTAATCGTGGGCATTCCTACCATCAGAACACATTGGACTCTTCTATGGTTCAGTAGCCTGACTTGAATTTTTGCATCAATTAGAATTAGTATCCTGGATCCAGCCTAATGATAAATCTTCCCAAATTTAAGCTAGTTTTCAGAGGACAGATACATCAACTTTAAGGAAAGTGTCTTTCCAGGTCAGTTGCCCCAGTTCTCTTTAGGCTGACACGATCTAGCAGAATTTAAGCTCTTCTTCTATAGGAACTGAGGGTCCCTTCCCTACTTTGACCATAGGACCCTAGATCAGCTCCTCTATTAAAATGAGAGTACTTTTAGGGCAGGGACTGTCTTTTGCATCCCTTGTGCTTAGCACAGTGCCTGGCACATAGAAGGCACTTAATAAATGTTTACTGATTGACTGCCTGACTCAATTTAGAAGAGATCTTAAAGGTCATTCAGTGGAACGATTGTAAAGATAAGATTCAGAGAGAAGAAGCAGCTTGCCAATACATTTTAGATCTGGGACTTGAAGCTAGCTATTTTCTCTCTACATCCAGAGTTCTTCCCATTGAATCACAATGCCTCTGGGAGGCAGACTGGAAGAAGATATTAATGCAGAAGAATTCTCTATTTTTGTCTTTGAGATGCATATGGTAGCTTGAGTACAGGATTTCTTAAACTTTCCACTCACAACTCCTTTGCTCAAGAAATTTTTGAGACCTTGGGTTTATGGGTGTACAAAATAGGTAGACAAATCAAACATTTACTGATAATAACCTTCACATTTACATACAAGACTCCCAATGGGGTCATGAACTGAAATTCAAGAAAGCAGGGCTTAGTATATTGAGGGCTGGCTTTGGAGTCTGATTGCTGTGGATTTTAATGATAAGAATTTGCCTCTGATCCCAAATGGTTCTGTGACTGAGTTCATTACCCAGGCTCCTACTATCCTGGGCAGCTTTCAAAGGCTTATAAGTTGTGGCAGAGATGTTGATCTTCATCAGGAGAGGCTGTTTCTCACTAAGAACTGCCTATTCTCATGAAATTAGAGATTTTAAAAGTACCTGTGTAGATATATTTTGTTGAGATTTACAATTTCATCAGTATAAAGAGAGCTCCTCATTAAAAAAAACTCCTAAGAGTTTATGTGATTTGCCTAGGATCACAGCCAAGATGCCTCAGAGACAGGACTTGAACTCAGGTTTTCCTGACTTTGAAGCAGTCCTCTATTCACTATCCACTATACCATCACTGCCCATAAATGACTAGCCAAATGAATAGATTTGTAGGTAGAGGGATTAATGGATGGATGGATGGATGGATGGATGGATGGATAGATAGATAGGTGGATGGATAGATGCAGAGATAGATGGATGGATGGATGGACATAGATAGTCAGGCAGATAGGAACATGACATAGTGGATATGTGGCGAACCAGAAAGACCTGGGTTCAGGTCCCATCTCTGCCCAATTATTAGCTGGGTGACTGGGAAAGTCATTTAACTTCTCTGAGCCTTAAACATCTGCATAATCAACCAGTCAACTAGCATTTATTAAGCATCAGCTATGTGCCATACATCCTGCTGGGTAATAAGGATACAAGAATAAAAATGAAACAGCTCTTATCTTTAGGAAGCTTACAGTCTATTGAGAGGTTTTTTTTTTTAAATACAAATAAGTAAACGTGATAGGTAAAATAACAGCTCTTCTCAGTAATTCAGTGATCTAAGACAATTCCCCTAGATTTGGGATAGAAAATGCTATCCACAATGGGGAGTGTCTGGAACTTATTGAGCAAGAAAGTGACATGGTCAGACCTATGCCTTGAAAATATTCATGTGGCAAATGTGTAAAGGATGGATGGGAGAGGGAAGAGACTGGTTGTAGGAATACCAATTAGAACAGTCCTGGCAAAAAGCAATGAGAGTTACAAATGAGTAGAGAGAAGGGGACAGATGAGAAAGTTTCTCAGCAGGTAAAATTGGTAAGTCTTGACAGTTAATTGGATAAGAGAGATATGATAGAGAAAAAATTAAGTATAGCTTCTATGCTGAAATCAGGGAAGCCTGAAAGAAATTAGGCAGTTATAGTTTAAGGTAGAAGATAATGAGTTCTCTTTGGGACATATGTTTGAGATATCTATGGGATCCGAATACAATCCTTCCTTTGCAACAACAACAACAACAAAATTCGGTTCTGCACACATATATTGTACCTAGGATATACTATAAAATATTTAATATGTATGGGAATGCCTGCCATCTAGGGGAGGGGGTGGAGGGAAGGGGGGGAAATTTTTGGAACAGAAGGGAGTACAAGGGATAATGTTGTAAAAAACAAAATTATCTATACATATGTACTGTCAAAGAAGATGTTATAATTATAAAAATTAATAAAAAATATAAATTTAAAAAAAAAGAAAGAGAAACCAGAACCAGAAGGTAGTTTCCAGCAAAATCAGGGCACCTATAGGATATTGGTAGATGTAATAAGAATTAGCTCTGTGGAAAAAAAAACAACAGATATCTATGGGACATAAGAATGGAGATATTCAATAAGCAAATGGAGTTGCCAGACTAATGCTCAGAAGAAAGATGTCAGCTGAATAGGTAAAGTTGAAAGTCATTTACAGAGAGACATTGGTCAAATTCTGAAGATAAGTTCACTTGGAGACAACCAGAGAAAGGAACAAAAAGAGATCTGGGGTAAACACACAAGTAGGGGATATGAAGGACATAAATGATGATCCTAGAAAGAAGACAAAGTAGAGTTGGTTGGTCAAGTAAGAAGAGAACCACACCAAATCTGAGTCACAAAAATCAGAGATGAAAAAGGATCTAGAAGAGAGTGGTCTGCAGTGGAGCATGGCAGTGAGGACTAGGAAAAGGCCATCCGATTGAGCAACAAAGAAATAGATGATGGCCTTTGAGAGAAAAGTTTCAGTCAAGTGGTGGGGAACTAAACCAGAGGATGAGGCATTCAGATTATAAATTATAGACCCATGCAATTAGCATGGGTGGCAACAGAAATCACATTCCCTTGAAATATGGTAGCGTATGTAGATCATAGTAGGAAATTGGAGAACATGCAGATATTCCTTATTCACCCTCTTTCCCAACCATTTTCCATTGGGAGGTAATATGGTACATCAGAAAGAACACTGGCTCTGGAGTTCAAATCCTGCCTCTGAAGTTCAAATTCTGCTTCTGAAAGTTACTTACCTTCATAACCTGAGACAAATCCTCTCTAGTCCTCAGATGGGATTGGATTAACTCACTCAAAAAGCACGTATTTAGGCATTATGTTTCAGGTACAATACTAGCCCATCAGGATACAGCACAAAAATCTAACACTTTTTATCTTCAATGAGTTTTTGTTCTTGTCCAATAACCTGTGAGGACTCTCTACTAGATCTATGATCCTATGATTAGACGGTCTCGGAGGTCCCTTCCAGTCCTACATTCACTCCCCTCTACCCACTATGGATAATTTTCAGGAGTAAATCAATCTAATTGCTTTCACGGCTTCTTTTCTGAAATGATATTTTCTAGGAAATTGTTCATTGGAACAACTGAGTTGTTAGCTCCCTTAGTGATCCTGGTTCTTGACCTATCCAATTTGGAAGGAGGCAAAATTCCTTTACTTTGTTGGTAGGTGGATGATTCCCTCTGCAGTTTATCTTGGAAGGGACAACTTGGGAGAATGAAGAAAGAAAAGTGGGTCCTTCTGGAAAAGTGACCAGTCTAGAAAACTGAAAACCATCCGTGATTTCTAGCTATTCCCTTCAGTCCCAGTTATTCTAGGTACCGGACATTTGGATCTCAAGTCTCTACTAAAAATCTCTGCTGGAGCAGGCATATAAAGCCGCCTTTCCATGACTGAGATCCCATTGCTTCATGGTACCTGATTTTAAACTCACATTAATGCCAGCCCACATAAAACTGGTGTTTTGTGTGATTTTTTTCCCCACCTTCATCCTGATTCTTAGAAAATAATTTCCAAATATTTGGGCAAGAGTCTATGCTCAAGATGAGATACCCAATGTACTTTTCAGTCAGTCAAGCTAGATTTCTAGCTTTTTAATTAAGCACCTAAATCTGGGTGTTATCATGGATAGAGAGCAATTGAAAGATCGATACAGAGGACTTGACTTTCTAGCCCAATATTAGCAAGAGGTTATACAACGACAGTTTATAAGGAAGGTGAGGAGGGAGGAAGGTTAGTTGCTGGGATATACAGAAATAAGAAAAAACTAGCAGGTTTGGAATATCTCCACCCAGAACAGGATCCTACACATCTGAAAGCTGGCCTGGCAACCTGCCCGACACATCAGCTTCATATTTCTTTCATGACTGAAGCATCGCCTACACCATTGCTTTTTAACCAGGTTAAATTATGTCGATGTCTAATTTTCCCACCTCTGAGTTTGGGTTTAGTTTATAATTTGCTAGGATATTACATCCTGAGGCCTTTGTAAACCTACAAAATATGGGTGAACATGGTAGTTGGAAATCTTATTGTGGAATTTCCTACTCCATTTCAACCCCAAGGGTTTCTTTGTGGCTTGGATTTGGAAGGTTTGTATCTGACAGAAATAAATCACTCTCTTTCCCAATGAAACAACTCAGGGGGTAGTTCACGACTGAAGTAGGGGATCAGTTAGCCTCTGCTCCCCATTTTGCACTTGGTCAGAGTCATGTAGTCATCCAAGACCTATGACTGAGCCAGCGAATTTCCATGCATGCTACTGATTTTGGAAAGTTGACAAAAATGCCTGAAGTGAGCAGGCACTGGAAAGATATCCGTGTATTCCATGCATGGAGTTAATGATATATCTGCTTTTGTGATGAAGGGAGAGGTTAGGCCTGTTTGACTGCACGTTCACCAGGAAAAGTGTTTTCAGTTTTGGCTCCAGTAGGTATCTCGTCTTTCCCTTTGTTCATACAAGAAATATGAGAAAGAAAAAATACATACAGTACCTCAGGTGGATTCTTTGCACAGATCATAAACCCCAAGCAAGCCAAGTTTATTTTGGAGCATTTTAACTTTTCACAGTTGTCTCTTCCACCCCACTATACTGTGATATACTGAATACCCTATGATTCAGAATCAAAGAGTAAGTAACCTAAGGTGAGATTTTGAAGGGACTGGAAAGAGCATCTGCTCTAATTCTTTCATATTTTTTGGTTTCCTTTTGCTAAGATCATGAATTCCAAGTTAGATAGGACCTCAGAGGTCAGCCAGTCCAATGCCTTTATATTATAGAGGATCAAAATTGGATCTGAGAGAAGTGCAATATCTTACCAAGGTTACACAGGGAGTGATGAGAGTCAAGGTTCTTTTATTACAAATCAAGTCGTCTTTCTCCTGCATCATGATTCCCTCCCTTTACTTCCTGTTCCTCCCTTTGCTCATGTTTCAATGACCTTGAACCTGAAAATTTCAGTGGCTACATGCTTCATTGTCCAAAGTAATTCAGAAATATTCTCCTTAACATTTCAGGCACATATTTATCTCTCTGCACTCATTTGACTTGGAGGAGAGCTTTTGGTGAAAATAGTTAGAAAGAAAGATTGAATTTTCTTAAGAAAAATTATCAGGATTTTTAGTGCCAGACACCGTTGGCTGGGTCTGTGTTTTAGTTCATGGGACTCAGTGTTTTAATTCATGGGACTCATAGAATTAAATCAGGATGGTATCTTGAAACTAACTAGTTCAATCACCTCATTTACAGATGAGGAAACTGAGGCCCAAGTGACTTACTCAAGATCACAAAGGTTCATAGGATTTAGTGGTAATAGGAACTTCAGGTTCCTGCTAATCCAACATCCTCCTTTTGTGGATCCAAAGACAGAGGCCCAAAGAAGTAAAATAATTTGTCCATCTTATAAGTGTCAGAAGCAGAATTTGAACTCAGGTCTTCTGACTTCATGGCAAGTATTCTTTCCATTATATCAGGAGAGCCAAAATCTGAACCCAATTTCTTTGCCTCCAGTTTCATTGTTCTTTTCCCTACACTTCAGAGTTAATTTTCATCATCCTTAGCTAATGTAAATGATTACCACAGCTAGGGCACCATTCTAGCTTCTCCTTAGGAAGTCTCTCATCACTTTATTATATTAGTTACCTTCAATGATCAGGTAGAAATTCATGACCTTCAAATCACTGGATGTCTTTGCGTGGCAACTGTATGTCCCATTATCGGATTTCAGGGTCTTGGAGATAGACAGTTGGAACAGCTCGCTTGTTTGATATATTTGGTGATGGTTTTTCTCCAAATTCAGGACACTGTTGTTTCTGTACCACGTCATTTGAGCCGGGGGGTTGGACTTCACATTACAGTCTAATTTTATGCTGTTTCCTTCCTTGACTGTTTGGAGGTCTTTCCCACTCAGAATAGGATCATCTGTACAGTACAATAAATTGGGTTTAGTTAGTGGGTTAGCAAGATCTAAACTCCCAATATAGTACATTGCTGACACTGCAAAGTTAGCCTTATTTTGAGGCTTTGAGGATCTTGTCCACAAAGAGTTGGAAGAGATCTCAGAGCCCATTCAGAACAGAATTTTTTCTGCATTCAGCATAACCAACAAGAAGCCATTTAGCTTTTGTTTCAAGGGGAAGCCCGCTATCCTCCATTTAATTTCTCAGTATCTCTAATTATTTGAATGGTTTTCCTTGGAAACAAATTTAAGTTTGCCTCATTTCACAATGGAAAGAGTGCTGGATTTGAAGCCAGAACAAGAACATGGGGTCATAAGATAGCCTCTATTGCAAACTTCTAGAGATGCATGAGATGGACCCAAATTCTACTGTTCCCTGGGGAACATTTGTCCCTGAAAGCTTGCAGGAGGGGCTACTGTAACACCATAGTATCTAGAGCAGGAAGAGGCCTCAGAGGCCATCAGTCCTTGTCTTAGATATCAGGCCTCCTTGATACAGCCTAAGATTTTTTTATTGACTTTAATTGACACCTTATTGACTACTATATTGCATTTTGGACTCATATTAATCTTGTAGTCTTTAATTTAAAAATAAACCAGATCTTTTTCAGATAAGATCTTGTCCAGCCATACTTCTCCCATCTTGTATTTGTGAAGCTATCTTTTTTCCAACCCAAATATGTCTTTATATTATCAATATTAAATTCCATTCTTGCTACTCTGATCAATTAATTCAACTCCAAAAGAATTTATTGTAGCCTCTCAGAGACAGACTCTGGGAAATGCAAAGACAAAAAATAAAAAGAAAAAAGAAAAGAAACAAAAATTGCCTAAAAGGAGCTTATATGCTATTGGAACTAACTTATTCTACTATAATCCATCTCCCTCCTTGGGTCTCAGTTTTCTAATCTGTAAAATGAAGGGATTGAACTAAATTATTTCTAAAATCTCTTACAGCTCTAAATCTATTGTTCTTGAATCCTTTACATTATATATAGCTCATCCAATTTTTGTAAATAACTGAAACAAACATATCATCTTTAAACTTTATGCTATGTCTATTTTTTGTCCCTGTAGGGCAGAATCAGAGGAATTGGGTTAAAATCCTTCCTTTGATTATTTCTAACTATAAGACCATGGGTAAGCCATTTGGCTTCCCTTGGACAAGATGTGCAGGAGGGATCCTTCCCACTCTACAGCTGGGTCCCAGTGCACAAGGGCTTCAACAAGCAGAAGAACTGGCTGGCTTGAATCTCCTTTCATTTCTACACCCTGTGCTCCAGATGATAGAGGAGCAAGCTGGCAACAAAGGAGGGCAGCAGGTTTGAAAAGGAGGAGGGGAAAAAACCACAAAACACAGTGTATGATTCCCCAGGAATAAGGGAGGACAGTCTGTGCTATGAATAGCTCCTTTGAAGTCTTGGCTTTTCAGAGATCTTCTGAATGTGTTTCAATTATGTCCAGCCTAACAGAAATGGCATGAAGATATTTTTTGGATGTGTGGGATGTTGCTGGGGAAAAGCAGATAGTTTCCAAATATCCTGTTTTGTGTTCTAAAAGATTATCGTGGAATGTCCTACTAGATATGCTTTATCTCTTTTTTTCCCCTTTCTTTCAAAGGTCCAACCAAATATACTTAGTCTCTTTCTTCCTTCTTTCCCTTTTGATTCCTCTCCTCTCACCTTCATTCTTCTCCTTTCTCTTTTCCCTTCCTCTTCTTTTTTTCTCCTTCCCTTCTATCTTCCTCTTTCCCTTCTTTTTTCTTCTTCCCTTCTATCTTCCTTTTCCCCTCTCCTCTTTTCCTTCCCCTTTCCTTTCCCCTTCTCCTTTTCCTTATTCCTTTCCTTCCCTTTCCAGTTCTAGATCTACAACCTAAATTAGTTCATCAGAGCCATTCTAACTAGCTGAAGCTAAGTCCTAATACAGGGGAGAGGAGAAAAGGAAATCCAAAGAATGGGGCTCTACCAGAGAGGAGGTCAAGATTGGATGGATAGCATTCTAGCTAGCCAGGGAGCAAGGTGGGGTATACTCCATACACGAGAAGGGGACTTGCAGTAAAGGGCATGAAAAGAATAAAGCCACAAGAGGAATCAAAAAGCGAATGTGGTCTAATTTAAGCATAGTACAATTGATTGTTCAATCATGACCTCATGTGGGGCTTTCTTGGCAGAGATATTGGCGTGGCTGGCCATTTCCTTCTTCGGCTCATTTTATAGATGAGGAAACTGAGGCAAACAGGGTGAAGTGACTTGCGCAGAGTCACACAACTAGTAAGTATTCGAGGCCAGATTTGAATTTAGAAAGAAGAGAATTCCTAATTTTAAGGCCAAAGCTCTCTCAATTGCACCACCTAGCTGCCCTAAACACAGCTGATTATCATGTCCTGTGCCTCTCTTAAGCAATCTTAAACCACACTGCTAGAGTCCAAGAGCAGCTTTGGGGTCTATGACATCCTACTTTTGATTTATATTGAGTTTGCAATCCATCACCACTAATCCCCCAGCTCTCTTTCAGATGAGCTGCTCCTAGGCAGCCCTCTCTCATCTTATACTTGTGATACTGCCTTTGTTGGGCCTATTCGGAAAACAGATGGTACTGCAGAAAAATATATCTCAGCTCTATTTGCTACCTGTGTGATCTTGAGCAAATCACTTCTTTGCTCTGTGACTTTCTGCTGGTTCTCATTAAATTTTATCTTGTTGGCTTTCTCCTGAGAGTCTCACCTGACTAGATCTTTGGGGATTCTGCCTCAGGCATCCAATGTATTACTTGACTTCCCAGCTTTGGGTCACTTGCAAATTTGGTAAGTCTGCCTTCTGTGGCTTCTTCCAAACATAGTCATAGATTTAGAACTCAGAAGCATCTTAAAGGGGGCATCTAGCCGAATACTTTTTAAATTTTTATTTAGTTATTTTTAACTTTAATTTTTTTAACAGAGGACACTAAAGTCTGGAGTGGTTAAATGTACAGGTCAACTATGTAGAGTCAGAATTAAAATAAAACTAAGTCCTCTGAGTCCCATAGCGCCATAGTGAATAGAGTGCCAGACCTGGAGTCAAAAAGACTCACCTTCCTAAGTTCAAATCTAACCACAGACACTTAATAGTACCCGGCAAGTCATTTAATCCTGTTTGCCTCAGTTTCCTCATCTGTAAAATGAGCTGGAGAAGGAAATGGCCAACTATTCTAGTATCTCTACCAAGAAAACTCCAAATGGTTCATGAGAGAACCTTATGAAGAGTTGAACGTGACTGAAAATGACCAAATGACAGCCTCTGATTCCATATTCATCATTCTTTCCACTACAGTACCTTTTCACATGCCATTGGTAAAAAGTTATATGACACAGAATTAAGCAGAGAGACCATGGCCTAGGCACTCCAGTGGACACCTCCTTCCAACCTGCCATTGAACCATTAGTGGCTACGGACAATTCTCAATAGTCATGATATTATAAATAGATATCATAATGTTGTTGTTGAGTCATTTTAGTTATTTTTGATTCCCATTAGAATATTATTTTATTATAATAAAGCACTCAGTGCTATGCCTAGTATATAAGCTCTATATAAAAATTTTCATTATCATTATTATTATTAATCTACTTAATTCCATCATCAGAGTCTAAATCAGCAATTGGTAAGCTACAATCTTGGGCCAAATTTGGATCACTATCTGTTTTCATACATCCCATGAACTCCTGGGTCTCACAAACAGCACACTTTTCAAATATGCAGCCAGCAGGCTTAATTATGCAATTGGAGAAGAAAGTGAGATGATTTTCTTTCTTTCTTTTCCAGTTCTGTATAAACTCAGGTGGAAATGGAGCAAAGCCCTTCCGATTCCAAACCATGATGGGACAAGGATGCTCAAAATTCTGCTTCTCATTAAGCTCTGAAACTTTTATCTGACACACAAGGGCAGCTTTCCTTTTTGGCCTGGACAGTTGTGACAGCTTCTTAATGGGTTTCCTTTTGTCAGCCAAAGTGACTTTTCTAAAGTGCAGATTCATTGCAACTCCCTCTTGACTCTGGGAGTGAATATAAACCCCTCTCTTGGGCATTTAAAATCTGGTCACAACCTGGCTCTCTAACACTTTCCTACTCATAATCATTCCACTACACATACTTTGCCACCCAGTTATTGTGTATACACAACATTCCATCTCCCACCTATGTCTATGCCTTCCATTCCTGTAATGTACTCCTTCCTCAGCTCTGCCTCTTGGAATCAGTGGCTTCCTTCACAATTCAGATTAAGTGCCACCTTGTACAGGAAGCCTTCCATGATTTCACTCTCCTTGGGCTGCTAGTTCCCTCCTTACCAAAACTAGGTTACATCCATTTGCTATACATACATAGTATTTCTATTTCAGATATATGTATTATTATCACTCCGTTCCATAGAGAGTAAGCTCTCAGAGGGCAGGAACTATATCTCTTTTGTCTTTGTATTACCAGTATCTACACAGTGCCTGATACATAGGAGGCGCTTAATAAATGCTTCTTAACTGATTGTGATTAAGTTTAGGGTTGCTTGCCACTCAACTCACAAGTGACATTCAGAGTCACTGAGATGCTTATGGATTGGTTTCGTTGCAACTTGCAGGTAAAGGTGACTCTGTTGTCATCCTCGCTGACAGGATAAATACAGATGTCACTAGAGTTGATTTTGTTTTCAGCTTTCAGGTCCACCTTCCCAGTTTCCCTGTACCAGAGTAACTCTTCATCTTGGTTGTGATTCTGAACTGCACATTTTAGAGACTCTGAAGAGCCACGCTTAGTTGTCAGGACATAGTTTTTACTGTAGTTATTCACAGTTAGGATGACATCTAGAAATACACACACACACACACAGAGAAAGAGAGAAAAATTATTATAAACAGGTATGGACCTGGAAGAGATCTTAAAAGTTCTCTAATTCAGAGGAGTCAAAATAAAATAGAGAATAGACAATGTTAATATGTGGTTTTCTAAGTCAATATGCAGCCTTCATCCTTTTTTATTTTTTTTATTTTATTTTTATTTTTTTTTAGTCAATTGGGGTTAAATGACTTGCCCACAGTCACACAGCTAGGAAGTATTAAATTGCAGCCTTCATCCTTATGTGTGCTTTAGTGACCCCTTTTCTATTCAAGTTTGTATACCACTGTAAATTTAGTTCAATTCCTATATTTATAAATGAGGAAACTGAGCAGAAAAATATCAAGTAATTTGCTCAAGGATCCAAGCTTGATCTTGACATCTGATTTAGCAATATCATTGCTATTAGTTTATCCTACACTTATAAAAAGAATTGGCTATGATTTCAGTTTTTTCCTCCCTTCTGAATAGGTATAGAGTTAAATCCTTCCCATCTTTCCTATCTTCTTCCTGTGAGGTGATATTCACTGGTCACTGTTATTTTGAACTCTACCCTTTTTCTCTCTTAGCCTCCCATTAGCCTAGGGGTGATATAATGACCCTTAGGTTCACAGCAGTTGCCTCCCATATGATTTTGTATACTTTCTATAAAATGAGAAGTTTTAGCAATATAATTGTAATAGTTAAGAACTCCCATTTAGGGATGGCTAGAATAATGCAAGTGAGAAAAACATTAATAAGGCAACCTAATTTATGATAAAGACAACAACCAGTATTGTTCCAGAGAACAGATTCTCTCCTGTTAGTAGAAATCAAATGCTGTCCAGTGTGGTTTCTGTGTCAGTTGGTATTGTTTATTTTTCTTTGTGACAAAAGAAGATCCTATGGGAGATGTCATATAAAAAATAAAAGGCATCAGTAAAACTTATTTTTTAAAAAAAGACTTTAACTTACCCATTAACCCACATGGTAGAAGTAAAATCACTAAGAAGAGTGACACATAGCTCCGCATTAGGATGTTCTTCTTCCAGGTCATCTTTAGTAATGTCAGATCTGCCAAAAAAAAAAAAAAGATTCTATATTTCATATGTGATTGGTAATCATGTAATACAATGGGCCTGTGTTTTGTGGGGTTTTTTGGACAGAACCTGTGATCCCATTGATACAGAGAACTCTCCCTTCTGTCAGGGCAGGTCAGCAACAATTCTTAAATTTGTAGTCTTTTTTTTTTGCAGGATAATTGGGGTTAAATAACCTGCGCAGGGTCACAGAGCTAGTAATTTTAAGTGTCTGAGGTCAGATTTGAACTCCTAACTTTAAGGCCAATGCTCTATCCACTGAAATTTGTAGTCTTAAAAAAGCTACCTAGTTCAGGGAAAGGTTAAGTGATTTGCCAGAATCTCAAAGCCAGTATGTTAAGATATAGGCTCAAAGGTTCATAGATTTACTGAAAGGGCCTTAGAAGCCATCTAGTCCAATCCTCCTACTTTTAATAGATGAAGAGACTGAGGTCCAAAAGGTTAAATGATGCCCAAAATCACATAGGCAGTAAAGTGGCAAAGACAGAATTCAAACCCAGATCTGTAACTCTAAATCTATCATGCTTTCTGCTGTATCACCATGAGCCCTGTGTCAGAAGGACTTTGAGTCAGTTCTTCCTGACTTTGAATCCAGTGCTCTGGACACCATATTAGACTACTAGGAAATGTCTTTTATTCAACTTTTTAAAATTCCAGCTGAGTTATCTAGGCCCACAGCTGTACAATCCAAACTACAAATTTACAGAGTATTTTCAGCATTAAGCAAGGGTGAATGTTGAAAACTATCTTGGCATGTATTTTGAAAAATAAAAGGCTATTATTAATAAAAAGAAATAGTAAGAAAAAATGAAATTAAATCTCTAGGAGGCATTGCCCTGGAGAAAATAGGAGTGAGATATAGAACAAAGATGGGAAAATAGAAATGAATACATTCTTCACTGTAGAAAAGAACCAGAATATAATTTTTAGTTATAGAGAAATAGTGCCCTATGGTATCCTTTTTCATTCCCAAGTGGGAAACTGAGATAATAGGATTATAGATTTAGAGGAACCTTAGTCCAATCACTTTATTTTACAGAGAAGAAAACTGAGGCCCAGAGAGGTAGTAATAAAAAAATCTGTCCTAAATATGATTCTAAATCTAGAGGTGTAAAAAGCATTTTCCATCCTTCAGTGGCAGAGAAATAAAGGAATATAGCACCTAGTTAGCAAAAAGAATTAAGTAGGAGGCTAAGCTTATTCTTGGTCAAGTTCTACCTTTCAACCTCTCCCTTCTCTTCCTCATTTATGTTCTTTGGATCTCCCTAAGTCTCTACCACTGTGCAAGAACAGAGGGCATGGGGAATGGCACTGGGAATTTGGAATGAGAGGAGGGCTAAAGTTTTTGGTGCTGTCCCTTCCTGGTTTGCACCACTCCTGATATAAAACTTGTTATAGCTCTGATTTGAGCAACAATCATGTTGATCCCATCAACTCCTTTCTTAGATCATCTTTGTCGAAGGGGTTTTGTTAGAAGACACTGTTTCCATGATTAGCCCCCAATCAACAACTCAGAGGTAATTTCATCGAGGCCTCTATTCCAGCTGAGATATTTTCTTTATTATCACCTGTACAAGTCACTTCTCTCTCTTTGGACCTGCTGCTTTATCTGTAAGATGAGAAAGTTGGACTAGCTGAACACACAAGTCTTTTAGCACTGAAATATTATGACTGTGACAAAGCCACTTGCTCCTGTCTCCATGCCTCTTTATGCATGCCTTTCTCCCCAACCACCCCACCTCCCTCACCATTTATAGTTACATCTATAGTGGGCACATGCCACATCCTTGGAATGATCCTATAGTTCACTCTTTTGCTACCTTGTTTTCTTCTGCAGCTCCAGGCCTTCTAGAACTACAAGGAGAACCCCACTCTATCTACCTTGTGCTCTCCCTGGGGCCTCTTCTTCCTCACCCCATCCATCCCTGCATCAATCTATCTGCTATTTCCATCCTCCCACCTACAGGAATTGCTTGAGATGACTGCTCTTGACCAAAGTGGGTCATCTTCTCCATGTCCTGACCACCTTGCTTCCCCTTCTCTCCCTTAAATACAGAAATAGTCCCAGATTTTAGAATCCCTAGTTATGGTTCTGCTTCTTCCCATTACCTGAAGTGTCCCACCCCATAAAAATCAATTCCATCCTTCCTTTAAGGCCTATTCACCTTCTCCAAGCAGCCTTTTCTAATTTATATTTATAAATTAGATCTACTCTTTGTCATTAAGCATATTATTTACAATTTTGGGATGTACATAGATTAAAAAGCACATAGATGAGTGTTTTAGGTGCTATTCATTACTATGGGTCCTCTCTCTGCCAATGTAGGTTAAAACTCTTCCATGATTCAATATATTTTTTCTTCATGACTGAAAAGTTAGTCACCCCTGCCCAGCCTATGTAGGAGCCCACTGATCTTGGGTAGGTGGGGCTTCCTGTGACATTTGGCCAACACAGTCTTGTCTGAGTGAAGCTTTTATAGCTTGGGGGCTCCCGACAGATCTTGTGCTGCTAGAAGAGCCTGTGGGAAACTGGGGTCACCTCTATACTCCAACAAGACATAATGAGACTGAAAAATATATACATGAATGTACATGAACCCACAGGGATTGGACTGTGATTCCATTAGTGGAAGGAACTCCCAGAGAAGGAAACACTATCAATGTAGGTCAGCACCTCTCTGATTTATAATCTCAATGAATTTCTAGTGCGGGGCAAGCAGTGGCTTGTCCAGGGTCATGTAGTCAGTAGGTGTCAGAGGTGGGGCTTAACAGCCAGTCTTACAGGCTTGGAGCCTAATAATCTGTCCATTGTGCTTCACTGCCTCCCATATGGAAATAGGAGAAGCAGCGTGGCCTAGTGGGTAGAGATGAGAACTGACATCAGAGCCAGGAAGGCCTGGGTTCAAGCTGCCCCTCTGACACTTCCTAGCGGTGTGGGCAAGCCACATTCCCTCTCGATGCACCAGCCAGCTCTCTAAGCTGTAAATGCCATGTCAGGAGCCCAGTTGACTTTGGTAGAAGGAATCCCTCTCAGGAGCTTGAAATCATAGGTTCACCTTGTATATGTACACACACACATACACACACACACACACACACACACACACACACACACACACAGACAGAGAGACAGAGAGAGAAAGAGAGAGAGAGTCAGAGAGAGAGAGAGAGAGAGAGTCAGAGACAGAGAGACAGAGAGAGAGACAGAGAGAGAGAAAGAGAGAGAGACAGAGAGAGAAAGAGAGAGAGTCAGAGAGAGACAGAGAGACAGAGAGAAAGAGAGAGAGAAAGAGAGCGAGAGAGTCAGAGAGAGAGAGAGACAGAGAGAGAGTTAGAGAGAGAGAGAGAGAGAGAGAGAGAGAGAGAGAGAGAGAGAAAAGAGAGCGAGAGAGTCAGAGAGAGAGAGAGAGACAGAGAGAGAGAGAGAGAGAGACAGAGAGAGACAGAGAGAGACAGAGAGAGAGAGTCAGAGAGAGAGAGACAGAGAGAGAGAGAGACAGAGAGAGACAGAGAGAGACAGAGAGAGAGAGTCAGAGAGAGAGAGACAGAGAGAGAGAGAGAAAGAGAGAGAGAGAGAAACAGAGAGAGAGAGAGAGAAAGACAGAGAGAGAGAGAGAGAGAGAGAGAGAGAGGAGAGAGAGTTAGAGAGAGAGAGAGAGAGAGAGAGAGAGAGAGAAAGAGAGCGAGAGAGTCAGAGAGAGAGAGAGACAGAGAGAGAGAGAGACAGAGAGAGACAGAGAGAGACAGAGAGAGACAGAGAGAGAGAGTCAGAGAGAGAGAGAGAGAGAGAGAGAGATGGATATATATATATAAAGACAGAGACATCTGATACAATGAATAAAGGGTCAGATTTGGAGTCTAAGGAAGTCTGAGTTTAAACTATACCTATGTCAAATACTAATGGGTAATTCTAAGGAAGTCAAACTCTCAGGGCCTTGGACAATCTTTAAAGACTATAAATTACAGAGGAGTCACTGATCTGCAGTTCAATAGAAATCACTTCATAATCTCTCTTTCTCTGTCTCTGTTTCTTTGTGCTTCATCTCTCTCTCTCTCTCTCTCTCTCTCTCTCTCTCTCTCTCTCTCTCTCTCTCTCTCCTCTCTCACTCTTCCCCATTCTTCTGTTTCTGTCTGCTTTTCTCTTTCTATCTCTCTCTGAAGCCCCCATCTCCATCTCCGTCTCCTTTATCTCTCTGTCTCTGACTCTTTGTCTTTCTATCTTTTCCCCATCTCTCTGTCTCTCTGCATGGGTCTCTCTGTATCTCTTATTTCTCTGTCTCTATCTCCTCTATATCTGTCTCTCTGTGTGTCTCTATTCCCCATTTTTCTGTCTCTTCTATCTCTCTGTCTCTCACATACACAAATATACATATTATATATATATATTCTACATAGAGAGAGATATATAGAAATAAATGTATATATGTATATACACATGAAAGAAGTATATGCATGCATGCACAAACACACACAACAGAGAATGCATGGGCATTGGAACCAAGAATTGGATTTAAGTCCCACTTGTGACACACTATGATCCTGGGCAAGTCACTCATCATCTCAATAGTCTATCCAACCGTCTCAGACTGAGGGCAGAGAAGGTGCCTCCCTCCATAAGTAAAGAGTTTCCCCTCAACAATGAAATGATAGATTCAGTTGCTGTCTTTTAAGTGGCACAGTGAATAGGTCATATCTTTCTGAGTTCAAATCCAGCCTCAATATTTACTAGCTGTGTGACCCTGGATAAGTACCCTGTTTGCTCGTCTGTTAAATGAGTTGGAGAAAGAAATGCCAAACCACTCTAGTATCTTTGCCAAGAAAACTCCAAATGGGACATGACTAAAATGAGTAACAACAACAATAAATATGTGATATATACTGATACATATTTGTATCAGCATATGTACTGATACATACAAATATATATATTATAACTTTCTATAAAGTTTGCAGACTTTACATATTTTACCTCATTTATGTCTCATCACTACGAGTATCAGCTTATTTTTTTTACACAGCATGATATATATTGAAATATCTTTAGAAGAACTGCACATGTTTAACCTATAATGGATTACTTGCTGTCTTGGGGGAGGGGGAAAGTGAGGAAGGAGGGAGAAAAATTTGGAAGTTTTGCAAAGGTGAATGTTGAAAACTATCCTTACTGAACTTTGAGAAATAAAAAACTATTATTATTTTTAAAAATAAAATAAAATTTCAGGTCCATTAATAACAACAACAATAAAAACATTACAGTATCACTTCTCCCATTTTGCAGATGAGAAAACAGCCTCAAAGAAGTAAAATTCTTTGCTCAAGGCCACCCAGCCTGAATTTGGCCAGGTCTCCTCAACTCCAAGCCCAACATTCTTGTCACTGTCCTTGGATGCCTCTCTATACAATTGTACTTGCTCATTCATTGCCTGGCAATTGGATTATACTTATTATACATGTACATGTTCCCTATAATCAACAGTATCGTCCATTCTTCCAGAGCATTTACTAGGACCAGGACTTCTTTATCACCAATTCTTCATTCTTCTGGTATCTAATAAATACATGCTATGCATAGAGTAGTTGTATAAACTAATAAATAATTATGGGACTCTGGGAAGCCCTCATTTTAGTCATAGGGCCATAACTCTAGAACTAGAAGGCACCCCAGAGACCATTGTAGTCCAATCCTCTCATTTTTACACATGGGGAAACTGAGGCCTAGGGAGATCTCAGGGATGTGGCTAAGATCACCCATGTGGTAGAAATGAGTAGAGCTTCTCCGTAGGAGGAAGCCTAGGGCAGAAGATAGGTGACCCACCTTAGATTCAAAATTGCCTGTCTTTCCCTTGCAAACTATGGGAGCCACTGGGCAAGACTTTCATTACAATTCTCTGAGTTTAAAGTAAAGATAGATCTTTATTAGAGGGAGGAGTTTCTACATCTGGGAAATCTTCAATCAGATTAGAAAGTCTTGGTTCATTCCATCCTCACACTCTGAACCCCCCAGTGAAAGAAAGCCACTCCAGGGGAGACTTTCCCACTCTCTCTCAGCCTCATACCTCATTTTCCCCTTTTATTCCCATCCTTCTTGTTCTGTATGATTCAAAGCTTTGCTTCTTACCTTAGTAACTTCCAGGAAGCTGCCTCCTTCAAAACCAGCTTCTCCAGTGAAATACCATGAACCTTTTCACCGTTCTGATTTATATGGGTTGCTTCTTAATATTTTTATGGTAGTGATGTGTCAAGTGAATAAGGGAAATTGGGGTCAAAGTCTGTTTCCTTTATGGATGTCCGAAAGAAGACAAGACTCTAAAGAAACATCTTCAGGGAGGTACAATTAAAGCTGGCAGGTTTTTATGTGTAACTAGGTTGGGAATGTCACCATCCTAGAGAGGCTGACCTTTGGCAAAAACATGCTGCCCATCCCACAAAACCTTCAACTCCATGGTCAAACTTTAATCAGTGGAAATCACGGGAGCATAAATTTTGAGGAAACAGGGTCCTGAAAGGCCTTCTTGTTCACTCCCACATTTTACAGAAAATAAGTCAAATATAAGACACATGACGTGCAAAGTCATGCATGTAGGAAGTGGCAGAGGTTGGATTTGATCATTTTATAGAGCCACATAGCGTAGAGCAGTAAATAGAGGGCTGGACTCAAACCAGAAAAGCTGGGCTAAAAACCACCACAGGCTCTTCTGAACTGTGTGATCCTTGGTAAGTCAACCTGAAGTCTTGATGCCTCCATTTCCTCATCTTCAAATGAGGGGACGGGACTTGATGGTCTCTAAGGATCATCTCAATCTAGGATCCTGTGAAACTAAAACCCGAAACCCAAAGAATAAAGGGACTAACCCACAATCACAAAGGAAGTAAGTAGCCAGGCTGGAATTTGAATTCAATCCCTTTGACTTGGGCCACTGTCCCTTCCACAAAAGCTGAGCTCATCTAAAAATTCTGCTGAGCAAGTGAGGCAAGATTAACTCAGTTACAGTCAAACCGCTGGCAAAGTCCCTGGATTTCAAGTACTCCTAGAAAAATGTGACTTATCTCCAATGAGAAAAAACAGTAGGAAATTCAAGCAAATAAGGTCATCTCAATCCAAAGTCAAGTGTAAAAATTGTAGCTTTAGAATTAGTTAGCCAATAAACGTTTTTAAAGTTCCTATTGCGTACCAAACAGTTCCAAGGCAAAAGAAGGCCTCTGATCTCTAGGATCTCCCCGTCTAATAGGAGAGACAATAAGCAAGCAATTATGTACAAACCAATTATAAATGAGATAAATTTGAAATATTCAATAGAAACCAGCACCAAGGAGGAATCAGGAAAGCCTAGGCAGGCAGGATTTTAGCTGGGACTTGATCATGGGAAGGAAAATATAGGCTTGTGATAGAAAGTGCCATCCACCTCCAGAAAGAAAACTATGAAAATCTTAGTGTTTTTTCCCTTTTGATCTGATTTTCTTTTATAGCATGATGAATATGGAAGTATGTTTAAAAGAATTGTAGATCCTTAACTTATATTGGATTGCTTACTGTCTTGGGGAAGGGAAGAGGAAAGGGAGAAAAATTTGGAACACAAGGTTTTGTGAAGGGGAATGTTGAAAACTATATTTGCATGAATGTGGAAAGACAAAATACTATTAAAATAAAAAAATAAGAGTATATCTAGGAAAAGAGGGTGACCAACATGATTAGTTTGCTAATGTTATTCACCTTTAATTTCCTTTTTTTCTGCCTTTTAAAAAAGAGATCATAAATTGAATGTTGAAAGGGAGCTGAGAAGATATCCAATCCAACCTCCTGATTTTATAGATGATACAACAGAGGTCCAGGGAGGGTAAGTGACCCGCCTAATGTCACACAATTCGGTAAGTTATAAGGAGCAGGATTTGAATTTAGTTCCTCTGATTCTAGAGCCTTCTATGCTGCTAGAAAGTTAAAAATCTCTGGAGGCTCCATCAGATCTGAATGAGCATTATGGGCACAATCTAATTTGTGAGGGAACTTTAATGTAGAGTTATAGGTAGACCAGAAAGAATCTGGTTATTTAAAACGATCAGGAATGTCACCTTCAAGACTGGCCACCAGAGGGCTCATCACAACTCAGTGATTTGGAAGTTGGACTTTGGCCAAGACCAGTGACAACACAGAGAGAGGGACGAGCTGGTGGAGCAGCCCACACATGGCATAAGTATAATGGCTCCATTATACTGCAAGTGGCAGAGGGAGGGCATGGACGAGTGGTGCCAGTGTAATAAATCAGAGTAAATGACCTCCACAAAGTAAGCTGGACAAATTCACAGAAGTCGGGCTAAACTAGACTAAACAGGATTTTTCAGTGAGTGGCTGGACGTTGCTTTCTCCACTGTCAGAAAAGTGGGGGGAAGATGCAGATTCCCTTCCAAATTCTCTTGTGGGAATAATCTGACTCCAGGAAGGAGAATTTCAGAGAAAAGGAAAAGAAATTTAAAGGCCAAATAATTCCCTATGGGCAATTAATGAAATCTTATTTCTTTTGGTTGGCAATGTTGCCAGCCTTACCTCAGATGTCTTGGAATTGTGAGGAAATTCGTAGTTTTCAACAGCCATGATGAGGTTGGTGACGCTGTTGGAGATGGAGTCCGAAAGATTCCTTTGACACCTGCTAGTTGTGAGATCCTGGGCGAGTCTCGTCACCTTCTGGAAACCTAGTTCTTCCGACCACAAGGATAAGGATTCTTACAGCGCTGGCACTTACCTGGCTGTCATTGAGGCTCTTATAGGACAGCATGCAGAAAGGACTTTGAAAACCTACAGTTGTAAAATAAATATCAGTTCTTATTATGCAGTCAGAATGCTGTAGGGCAAGAGTGGGATCTGAATTCAGTAAGAACTAGGTTCACAGCTACACCCACCGAGAGGACTCTGGGAGGCGACTATGAACCACTACATAGAATTCCCAATCCCTCTATTTTTTTTCTGCCTGCATTTCTGACTTCCTTCACAGGCTAATTGTACACTGTTTCAAAGTCCGATTCTTTCTGTACAGCAAAACAGCTGTTTGGACATGTATACATATGTTGTATTTAATTCATACTTTAACATATTTAACATGTATTGGCCAACCTGCCATCGGGGAGGGGGTGGGGGGAAGGAGGGGAAAAGTTGGAACAGAAGGTTTTGCAATTGTCAATGCTGGAAAATTATCCATGCGTATATCTGGTAAATAAAAAGCTATTTAAAAAAAAAGAACTAGGTTCAAATGACACCTCTGACACTTATAAGCTATATGGTTACGAGAATATAATATTTTGGAGCCTTAATTTTCTTACCAACAAAAATGGGCATAAATGGTGCAGGATGTGCTAACACTTGAGCAGCTTAGTACTGCACCGGTTTTTTGGGAAACCTTGATTTGGTAGTATTACAAATAAATGGTGGTAGTGGAGGAGAATACAGCCACCAGGTGGCGCCATAGTGAATAGAGTTCTGGACCTGGAGTTAGGAAGACTCATCTTCCCAGGTTCAAATCTGACCTCAGACCTAGCTGTGTGATTCTGGGCAAGTCCCTGTGTGCCTCGGCTTCCTCATCTGCAAAATGATCTGGAGAAGGAAATGGCAAACCTCTTCTTATCTTAGCTAAGAAAATATCCAATGCGGACATGACTGAAATGATAGGGAGAATATTGCTTGAATTATCAAACTAACAACATATTCAAAATGGAGCTCATTGTCTTTCACCCAAACCCAGTTACTTAAGTTTGTAATATGGGATGTATTCCCCTCTTTCCTTCTCTCATCTCTCTTTTTGTCTTTATTTGTCTCTGTCTCTTGGTCTCTCCCCTCTCCTCTCCTCTCCTCTCCTCTCCTCTCCTCTCCTCTCCTCTCCTCTCCTCTCCTCCTCTCTTCTCCCCCTCCTCTCTTCTCCCCCTCCTCTCTTCTCCCCCTCCTCTTTTCTCCTCTCCTTTTCATTCCCAATTTCTTTCTCTCTCCCTCTCCCCCCTCAGTCTCTCTTAACCTCTGTGTGTTGTCTCTATCTCTATGTGTCTATATCTCTCTGCCTCTTTCCTCCTCCTCCTTCTCCTCCTCCTCATTTGACTCTCTCCTGTTTCTGTCTCTGTCTCTATTAGAGCCAGCTGAAACTGGCTCTCTGAGAGCCCACTGTTAAATTTTCAGTATGATCATTTACACCTCAGATCAGCAAACATTACAAATCAGATCTTGATTTACTGTTTTGTGGATTGTCTGGACTCAAGAAAGTGATAGAGAAACTAATCATGTTGCAAATCAAACCTAAAAGTGTAACCTGCTTTCCAGAGAGTCCATTGTTAAATATTTAGATTCTGATTGTTAAATTAGCACACCCCCGTACTATAGCCGAACAGTTGCCAAGTCTTATTTATTCTACCTTCACAACATGTCCATGATTGACACCTTTTTCTCAATGCCCATAAACTCTGCTAGTTCAAAAGCCCTCATCACTGCTTAGACTATTGTGATAGCCTCTGAATTGGTCTGCTGTCTCTATTTATCTTTTCTTTCATTGGATCCTAAAGTCATAGAATCATCATTTTAGAATTGGAAGAAACTTTAGAAGCCATTGGCACCTAGGTTATGCAATGGGTAGAGCATTGGACCCAGAATCACAAAGATCTGAGTTCAAATCCAGCTAGCTATATAGTTGAGCAAGTTACTTAATTTCTAGAGGCTTGCCTCAATTTTCTCAACTTAAAAATGGGTAAAGCACCTAGCTCCCAGGTTTTGAGGAAAATTAAATTGAGATTGTATCACAGTTTATCTTAATTTCGATTTTAACAGATTGTTGTAAGGACCAAATGAGATGATATTTTAAAGCACTTAGCTTAGTGCCTGGGGCTCATATTAGATACTATGTAAATACTAGCTATTATTTTTTATATATCATATTAATATGATCTATGTTGTGCTATTATTTTTATACCATATTATTTATTCATATTTGTATATTTTATTCAATCTCCTTTCTCCATTATTCCATCTTCCACTTCTGTGCCTTTGTTCAATAGTACCCCATACTGGGAATGTCTTTCCTACTTACTGATGCTTTTTCAAATCCATAGCTTCCTTCTAAGCCCAGTTTAACTGTTACTTCCTTTGAAAGTGCTTAGCTCATCTGCCAGGTATAAAACACTATCCTTCTGGAAAATTTTAAATGTATTTTGTTCTTATTCTTCTACAAAAACTCCCAATGCAATGAATGATCTTGACCTTTCTAAATCAAGGTCTTTCCTAGGTCTTACTTTATAGCAGTGCTCATTCTGTGAATAAGAATCGAGACAATAAAATGGTCCAATTTATGATCATCTGTCTGGGAGGGAAAGACCCTCAGTTTCTGGCCAAAACAAAAAAACAACTGGTATTTACACTCATTCTGAGCCACCAAAATATAAACAATGAGCCACAGAGGCTTAGGTTGGGAGCTATTATTGACCATTAATGCAAAGAAAGCTAAAATGATTTGGATTTAAAGAAGTAGTAATCAAATACTTCCATTTGAAACTCAATAGGCTTTTTAAAAGACTTTTTTCAGGGCTATATATTTCAAGAAATCAAATGAAAACCACTCAAGATAAAAAAATAAATTGCCCCAGATTTTTGAAAAATATTGTTAATTATAATGTGGAAAAATCTATCCCCCAAACCTCAAAATGTTTGGAGGAGGAGGAGGAAAAGAGGAAGAGGAAAAAGAAGAAAAGATAGAAAGATAGAAGGAAAGGAAAGATAAGCAGTATTGCCTGTCTTCTGTTCAAATTGATAGATTGGAACCCGAGAGGGCATCTATTACTATTCCTAACAAATATGGTAAAGACAATTAATACAAAATATTTTCCTAAAAATCTAGTTGACTTCTTCCCACAGATATACACAGTATCAATGGGAAAGGTAAGTTTAAAATTAAATCAGAATAATACATGTGTAAGTACATGTGTAATTATTTTTTTATCAGAAAACAAATATACAATTTGAAATGGATTTGAGGCAAATTTTGCCATAAGCAAATTTTTTAAATGGACTAAACAAAGTTTTAAAAAGCAAGTAACAATAGAAGAAAATGTTTTCTGGTACATGACCAGTTTTATAAAAAAAGTACCTGAGGCAATAATGATACAGTGAATAGAGTGCCAGGTCTGAAGCCAGGAAGTCTCAACTTCCTAAGTTCAAATTTGGTCCCAGACACTTATTAGCTGTAAGAACCCTGGGCTTGTCACTTAACCCTACTGTTTGCCCCAGTTTTCTCATCTATCAAATGAGCTGGAGATGGAAATGGCAAATGCCTCTAGTATCTCTATCAAGGAAAACCCCATATGTGGTTATGGAGATTCAGATGTGGTTGAAATGACTGAACAATTTGGATAATACACCTTTTTTGCAATAGTGCAACTTTAAATACATATCCAAAGCCTCCAGCCAGCACTAAGGTTGAAATGGGAATGAAATCTTCTTTCCTCCTCCCAGAGAGTGGGCTTTTATATGCTCTCTAAAGGTGTGAGTATGATGTATGGACCAATGAGCGAACTCCTTTAAAGGTGAAAACTCCTTTAAAGGTGTGAACTAAGTGCATAACAGTTGGTCATTGATATTCCACATAGAATTACTACTACACGCTTCAAGAATATGTATGTTCTTGAAGAACAAGAACAAGAACAAGGAAATAAAAACTACTTGAAGAAAAGAAAGGAAGGAAGGGTGGGAAGGAGGAAGGGAGGGAGGGAGAGGAAGGAAGGAAGGAAGGAAGGAAGGAAGGAAGGAAGGAAGGAAGGAAGGAAGAAACAAGGAATGGAAGGAGGGAATGGAAGGAGGGAGGGAAGGAGAAAGCAAGGAAAGAAGAAAGGAAGGAAGGAAAGGAGGGAGGAAGGAAGGAAGGAAGGAAGAAGGAAGAAAGAAGAAACGAAATAGAAGAACAAAGACATAGCCCAGATATTCCCTCATTTGACCAACTCCATTTAATAAAGTTTAGATGTCAGAAGGGCTTAGCTGGAGTGTGGAATGGAGGCAGTTAATATTTATTAACCATCTTGATTTGCTTGATCTCTGCTATGTCAGGAGAGACTGACCTGGGAATCAGAATTAGACATGGAGGAGGCAAACTAAGCATCCTTTAAGCTGAGTACACAGACATTCTTTGCAGTTTTCACTTGTTGATCTTGCAATTCTCTCAGTTGTGCTATATAACCAACTCTGACCAACTCATGTTGATTCCCAGCCTGATGGCTGAAGCTGATAAGGCCATGAAATGACTTCTAAAAAACAACCCAACCCAGGGGACCAATGGCCAAACCTGATGAGACCGTTCCGCGATTACCCTCTTACCACTCGACTTGTGGTTTTTAACTTTATAACCCCATGCTGCCTAAGCCCACCCCACACTTAGTTATAATTGTTGCTTCCGTGCATGTCTGTTTGCCTGCTTAGGAGGAATAAATACCCACTGACAACCTATTTGTCTGTCTTAGACCGAACTCTGGAAAAAGGTTGACAAGAGTAAGCCACATATAACATGTTACTTGATCAATTTTCCAAAATAAAATTTCTGGACAATGACAGAGAGATAAGGAGAAAAAAACATGGGGGAATGAGAATTCTAATTCCTACACATGCAGTGGAATAGGGGGTGGGGAAACGTCTTACAGAGAAGTTACAAAGAAAAGACAAATAAAATTGCACAAGATATTTGATGCAATGTCTTCACTTTGCAGTCATCATTTGCACAAATTCTTCGTAGTTTACTTGGCCATCACCATCCATATCAGCTTCCCTGATCATTTCATCAACCTCCTCATCTGTTAACTTCTCTCCAAGGTTTGTCATCACGTGGCGAAGTTCTGCTGCACTAATAAAGCCGTCACCATCCTTGTCAAACACACGGAATGCTTCTCGAATTTCTTCATCGCTGTCTGTGTCTTTCATTTTCCTTGCCATCATAGTCAGAAATTCTGAAAAGTCAATTGTACCATTACCATCAGCATCTACTTCATTAATCATATCCTGTAATTCAGCTTCTGTGGGGTTCTGCCCAAGCGACCTCATTATAGTTCCCAATTCCTTTGTTGTTATACTACCATCTCCGTCCTTGTCAAATAGAGCAAAGGCTTCTTTGAATTCTGCAATCTGCTCTTCAGTCAGTTGTTCAGCCATGCTACTAGAAGCCAAAATGCCATCAGTCAGTCAGCCTCCACTCTCAGTGGTTTCACTCAGACTAACTTATAACCTTTAACAACTTAGCTACTTAGTGCTGGATTATGACATCTTAGACAATGACTTTAGTCTGCCAATCCAGTCAGACCTGGGATTTTAAAAAACATATGACTAAAATCCTAGCAATTCTCTGCTTTCAAGGAGTTCACACTCTAATTGAGACAAAGAAGACACATGAGAGAAGGCAGCTGCAGGGAAGACGGTAAGTCTCCTGGGCCCAGAAAGCTGTGAGTCAGGAGGGGGCTAAGAAAAAACAAAGCCTGGCTTCCTACAATTGTTGCTTAGGATCAGGAGTAGCCCACGAGGAACTTGCTAACTTGTAACTTTTAATTCTTTTCCAAAATCAACTCTCGTTCCTTTATTCCTTTGAGTATCCAGCTCTAAATGTCAATGAATCCCCCTACCCAAAGACAAAGAATGTAAGAAAATCCATACGGCATCAGAAGGAGGAATCCTATAGCCTAGGCAACAATGGATATTCTGTGAACCTCCTACCTCCACCAATCCTCCTTCTTCAACTGAAAAAAATTAATCAGTAAATACGTTAATAAATATTTCTTAAGCACTTAATATGTGTCAGGAACTGTGCTAAATGCTGGAGATAAAGAGGCAAAAGAGAGTCCCTCTCCTCATGTAGCTCCACTTCTAATGGGGAATTTGGGAATTCCTGTGTACAAGGAAAGCATGCTTTTTACAGAGACCAAAGCTTTGGAACATTAATAAAACCCACGTGCTTACTCAGCAAGAGAGCTGGGCTAAAGGTTTTATTTTCTATTTCTTCCACATGCTTTGGAGTACCAACATTATTTTGTCGAAAGAAGAAAAGACTGTAATGGGGAGAGTAGCTGTTTTTAGTGCTTCTAGCCATCTGACCATTAGCTTTTGCAATGTCAATGTTTTCTGTTCGGATTTTCGATTCATAAACTCATTGACTTAAAACTGGAGGGGACGATTGTGTATAGTATAGTCGCCTCATTCTAGAGATGAAACAATTGAAACCCAGAGGACTTGTCAATCCACAAGCATTTATTAAGCGCATACTATGTGCCAGGCACTATGCTGAAGTACAGGGTGAGGGATATAGACGAAGAATGGCAAAAACATGGTCCCTGTCCTCGAGGACTTCTTTTTTTATTACAGCTTTTTATTTACAAGATATATGCATGGGTAATTTTTCAGCAATGACAATTGCAAAACCTTCTGTTCCAACTTTTCCCCTCCTTCCCCCCATTCCTTCCCCCAGATTGAAAGTTGACCAATACATGTTAAATATGTTAAAGTATATGTTAAATATAATATATGTATACATGAAGGAGTTATTCCTAATTAGGAGATGATATTCCATATTCTCTTGCTGTTCCTCAGGAATTAGCAAAGACATGTTCCTCAATGATCCAATTGAAAATTTGAAAGACTTGAAATAGCAATTTTGCACATACATTTTTTGCCTCTCTTCCTCTGGCTCTTTATACTTTATAGAGAGTAATATACCTACTATGTGCCAGCCTTATGCCAAGGAGTCTTCATCTGTGCCTTGTGCGTTGGTGGGATGTTAGAGTAAGGTGTTGGTGGTTGTGGGGCAGGGTTGTGTTGTCCAGTGAGGGGAAAGTACTAAAATCCCATAGGAACCATGTCTTACTCTGTACTTCCCCATGCCCTGACCTTCCTACAGATCTCCCCCTCTCCATCCCTCCTTCCACCCAGTCCAAAGTCATTGCCTTAAATAACCCCAATCCTTTCCTTTTCCCTTCTGCATCTTCATTGCTCACTCTCCAGGTGACATCTAGCTGGCAGGATGCTCCCTTGGCATAATCTTTGAGAATCTAGTCACTCTCTATGCCGGGGGGAGAGATTGGCAGAGGACTGACTCTTAAGGGGCCCTAGGGAAAAATGAAGGGAAATGGTGGCCAACATCGGAGGGCATCAGAGAACAGGTTCTTTTGACTTGCTTCATCTGAGTGTCTTAACATTATCAAGGTCAGATTGAAAAGTCTGGTTTCCAACTCCCTAGAATTTCCTGATAAATCTTTGTTATGGATTGGGATTCAAGATCCTTTTATAAACAAGCCTAACTTCAGTTTCTGACATTTCATCAAAGGAATTACAATGTAAGTCACTTACGTGCCTTTAGTCTCAGTTTCTTCTTCTGTGAAGTGGGGATAATAATACTTCACAAGGTCCTCCTGAAGATCAGTTATCAAATATGATACATACATATCATATAGATGGTGCTTGATAAACCTTGGATCTTAGCTTATTATAATTATTATTACTATTATTCAAAGCCTTTATGGATAATTCACTACTTTTACATTCATTATCTTGTTTCTTATAATCTCCCCTTTAGGGTGGGTGGTCAGAGGGAATAATTTATAAACAATTGACATCAAGGCAGAGGGAGAGACCATGGTACAGAAGAAAATAAATTTGGAGTCAAATTTGGGTTTTTAGTGTTTTGGATTTTGGGGGTTCAAATCCAGACTTTGTTACTTCCTATCTGTTCAAATCACTCCTCCTCTCTAGGCCTCTATTTTTGACATGTAAAATGAAGTTAGATGAGAAATCCCCTTAAGTCCCTTCCAGATCTTAAACCCATGTCCCTAAGAACATTAGAACTGGAAGAAAGCTTGGATGCCGCCTTGTCTTTTAGGATTTTCAGTCCAGTGAAAATGAAGATTATGCAGCAGGTTAAGGGAGCAGACCCACAGGGTCCCAGATCAATTGTAGGATTGATGTGAGGGTGAGCTATGTGAAGTCATAGCCTCATTCTCTCCTCTGGAGCCCTTTTGGTCCAGGAGCCAGATACAGATCAGGACAACTGGAACTAGCCCTGGCATGGTGGGAGATCTGGGCCTTTCTAAGCTAAGATCTTTAACAGGTCTTGGTTTTTCTGAGCTGACATTAAGGTTAGGTAAAAAATGAGGCAGAGAATGATTTCTTTTAACTAGTTCAAAACAAATGTTTGCTAAATATAACCCATTGAGACCACTAGGGATCAGGAGGATCAGGTGGTGTTTAAACTCAGGAAGAATGGAGTCCAAATTCAGCCCCAGGCACTTACTAGCAGGGTGACTTCAAGCCAGTTACTTCACCCCTGCCTGTCTCAGTTCCTTATTTATAAAATAGAGATAACAAGACCACTTTCCAGAGCTATTGAGGATCAAAAAAAGAAAAACATTTTTAAGCACTTAGCCCAGCACCTGCCAGCTACAGAAATGTTAGCTATCATTATTAATAATTAGAAATTTCAAATGTATCCATGTAGAAAAAAACCAACGTATTCCCCTAATAAATGAGAAGTTCTGACACTCTCAGGGTGGTGAAATGTTCCCCCCTTTCTGCAAAAACAAATATTCTAAAGAGCCCTGATTCAGCGGCTTCCCTTGGCAATTGGATCCCTATGCAGGCTGTGCAGTATCTCTTGTTCCTCTTTAATCTGATAATTAAACTCCTCCAGGTACATAATTCTGTTATTTGCATTTTGGGCAAGCATTCATTGAATATCATGGCAGGGTCAAATACTGAGTAAGAAAAAGAAAGACTTCAGAAAACATATTGGTGCAGAAGCAGCAATAAGTATTCATGTGGAACTTGAAGAAAAAATAAAAATTGATGCTCCTGCCAGTGCCTGAACCACCCCTTCCCCCCACCTGAACAGGGTGCCTCAAAGGCAAGATTACTCTCTCTTAGACTAGAGTGTGTGCATGTAATAACTGCTAGATGCAAGGCATAGAGACAGGAGGACCAGGCCGTCCCCTCCAGGGATGATCCTCAATGGGAATGCATGATAGGAGATGGCAACATGCACTCATGGAGACAGAAGGACCAGGCCTTCCTCCTCCAGGGATGACCCTCAATGGGAAGACACGATAGGAGACAGCAAGTGCACACATTGATTAAATTAGTCCAAAGCGTCAAGGCAAAGCTGTGAAGTCAGCAAAGCTCATCTCTGGCATTCCTGCTCCCTCCTCTTGGGTCTGCCCCAGTCCCATGCCCTATTTCCATAAGAACTTCCAGGTTCTCTTCAATCTCTTCAGCTGATTCTGTTCTAAGCTGATACTGCTATTAGATAATGACTTCCATCATGCTAATTGCTTCTGGAAGAATAAATAAATTTTAAGAACCAAAGAGTGAATGTCTAATAGTGTATCGCAGGCAGGGAGAGAGAAATCAGGGCAGATCTTTTGGGGATATAGGAGGCCGCCTTTACTCTTCCCTGGTTGACTTCTGATGGCATAGATCAGAGCCAGAACATATCCATACATACCGGTGGATGCAAGGGCTTTGTTAATTAATGTTTCCTTCCTGTCACAAATGAATAAGATTGTTCCATGCGTTGGAGTTGCCTTTCTATCTATCCTTTGAACATACTGATGCATTAGACCCCAAGGACATCAAAGAAAGAAAAGCTTCATGAACACTAAAATATTTATAGTAATATTTTCTGTGGTAGCAAAGAACTGGAAATAAAAAAGGTTCCCAGCAATTGGGGAATGACTAATCCATTTAGTAATTTAATGAACTATTGCTTTGCTGTAAGATAGGGGCAAGAATGGGGCCATTAAATCACACTTAAAGATCTCTCTGGTGTCATATTGACTGAGAAATGACAAATTAACATTTATGTTTTATTGTATTTTTATTTATTTTGTTAAATATTTCCCAGTGACATTTTAATCCACTTCTGACTGCATTCTGGAATGTTGAGGGCTTCATGGGCCCAGGGGCCTTATGTTTGGGCACTTCTGCTATAAGAAACAGATGTGGAGAATTCAGATAACCATGGGGAAGACATAAATGAACCCAGCAACAGAAGCATGCTGAGCTCAAAATCCCGAGGTCGATGGATTGAAATCATTGTCTGCCGATTGCTTGAGCCATCATGAAGCAATGAAGAGACTGCTGAATTTGGAGTCAGGAAGACCTTGATTCAAATCCTGCTTTCCTTACAAGCTGTGGGATCTCTGGACAAATCACTCAACTCTCTATACCTCAGGTTATTTTCAGGGACCTTCCAACTCTAACTCTATGATCCTATGATGCCAGGTGGTTCAGAGTGAAGAAAAAATAAATCAGGAAAACAATGTACACAACATTATGACAATGACAATGGAAAGAAAAATGACAAAACCCCAAACTAAATGCTATATGATTATAATGATCAAATTTGGCTTTAGAAAGATAACTTGACTCTTCATTTTTCCTTGTCAAAAGTAAAGGATTATGGGTGAAGAGTCTTACATAAATTTTCACACAGTTGACATGCTGGTCAGTTCTGCTAAGTGTGTTTTTTTTTTCTTTTTTCCTATAAGGGTTGGCTCTCTAGGAAGGGGAAGGAGGAGGGATATATTTGGAAATTTAGAATATTTGGAAATGTATTTGGAAGATGATGAAACTTTCCAGAAGGTGATAAAAGATTATCAATAACAATTTTAATAGATAGAAATCATATATAACTTTATGGGATATAGAACCAAAGAGATCCTCAGGTCTAACCCCCATATCTTATTGGTCTATCAGTAGTCCTGTCTTGCAGATGGGCAATGGCCTGACCCCAGAATTGAATAAGAGGTAGAGAGCAGGCTTAAGAACATTTGGGAAATTTTCAAGGTTTTCATATTCCCAAACTTCTCTGAAACTCCAGGACTCTGTCTACAATAAATACCAACACTCTGACAAGGCTACATGGCGTGAATCATGCTATGATCGTTTTTAGGTCTTGTATCTCAGAATTATTTTGGGACTGTGTAACTATTATATAATTGTGTCATATCAGATAGAAATGTGACCTAAGTTTCAAATGGGTCACAGTATCCATGAAGAGGTCTTGATTTGGAGTATTGGATGCCAGTTAAGTCAGAAGCATTAGAAATTATCTTGAGAAGACATAGCAAGACAAATGAGAAAAATGGATGAGAAAAGTTGCTTAAACAGACTACAGAAGTCTAAGGAGCTGAGAAACTGAGAAAAGGCAAATATGAGCTGAGGAATGTGAACAAGTAGCTTTATGTCTGTCTGTGTTGGGGAATGTACGGTAAATTGTCCTTATCATTACGTTACCCCATCCATCATCAATCATATCTATTGATACCTTCTTTGTTGCCTATGATTGTTTTTAGGTCTTCTATCTCAGAATTATTTTGGCACTGTGTAATTATTATATAATTGTATCATATTAGATAGAAATATGCACTTTTTGGTTTCAAATGGGTCACAGTACCCATGAAGAGCCCCTAATTTGGAGTGTTAGATGCCAATAAAGTCAATTATCTTAAGACATAGCAAAACAAATGAGAAAAGTGCATGAGAAAAGTTGCTTAAAAACAGACTAGAGAAGTCTAAGGAGCTGAGAAGCTGAAAGGCAGCAGAATAGTGTGGACAAGTGTTGGGGACCTGATGTGTATGGAAGAAAGCTTTGATGCTGGGAGCTTATTGTCAAAAGAAGCATCCTATGTTGTGTAAAGAAGTAGCTGAGGGCGGGCTGTCTCTTTAGAGCTATTTATAGCTTAAAAGGTGAGGAGGAAGGGAACAAGCATTTGCTGAGTGCCTACCATGTGCTGGGCACAGTGCTAAACGCTTTATGAAGATTATCTCTCTTGATCCTCACAACAATCCTGTGAAGAAGGTATTATTATCCCCATTTTTCAGTTAGGAAATTGAGGGAGACAGCAATTACATTAGTTGTCCAGGATCAAATAGTGGTTTGAGATCAGATTTGAGGTTAAGTCTCCTTGACTCCAGACTCAGCACTCTTAACCACTTGCATCACTTAGCTGCCATAGAGAGAAGGGAAACCCTTAAAGTTCACAGAGAGATGAGTTAATCTTGAAGATTCTAGGAATAAAGGGAAGTTCCCTGATTGAATGTCTTGCTCCCTTAGCACTTCTGAAGGGAGCAGACTGGGAAATCCAGACTCTAGGCTGCTATTGGCTGAAAGAGTTACTAGCATCACTTCAGTTGTTTGCATCCAAAAAGAAAGCACAGAGACGGGGAAGAGGAGGAGATGTGAGGTCCACACTGGTCCCTAAAAAGGCCAGAGACACGGAGTCTTGCGGTCCAGAGTTGCGGCCTGCCCCCATACTTCTGTGCCTCACCCCCTGACCACCAGCCACAGGCAGGACCCATGTCTGTTAGATTATTTCTGCTCTTGCCACTTTTTGAGTAAATGATGTGTTGTTACAGTCTTGTGTTCACTTTCTCATTCAATAAATGTTTCACAATGAAGAATTAACGATGTCATTGTTGCTGAGCTGTGTAAATGGGAAGTATACCAGCGCAGACTTGAGAGAATAAACATGTTTTCCCAGCATCAGGATACCCCCTAAGACCTTAAGCATGAATGGGGGCGATGTGGCAGCCTACAGCTCCTCCTCTCCTCCCTAAAACCCCACGGATCTTTTGAGTGTAACTTGGGGCCAGTAAGCCAGCACAGAGAAAGGGGGGAAGTCGGGAGCTTCCTTGTGTCACATGGTCGTGCCTGCTTCACTGCAGAGCACACTATCCTTCAAGTCTCCTGGGGGACCACCTCAGGACTCTTAACCGCTTCCTCTCATATCCTATTCAATCATTTAGATCTCTGTTATCTCTCATAGACACCTTCTTCTTTCTGTTCACGTCTTCCATCACCTTCTTCCTCTCTGCTCCCCAACAAACCTCAAGGAATAAATATAAACTCCTTTGTTTGACCCTAAAAGCTCTTCACCACTTGACCCCTTCCTATCTTTCCAGTTTTTTTGGACTTCACGCCCCATCTTGAACTTTGAAATTGAGTCGTTATGGGTTTATTTCTTGTACACACACACACACACACACACACACACACCTCTTCTTAGAATCCCTGGGCCAAAAATCTTATTCCCCTCAACTAGTGTCCCACAAGCTGCTTTGTATTCATTTGGCATATATTGTGCATATATTTGCATGCTTGTGCAGTCTCCTCCTCTAGACTATAAATTCATTGAAAGCAGGGACTGCTTCATTGTTACCTTTGTATATCCATTTCTGTTTAAATACTTTGATATAGAACCTTCCTACCAACTCTTCTCCACTCTAGGCCAAAATTTCTTAAACTGAGTCATTCCCTCAAATGGGGTCTCTTAACTGAATGTAGGGGGTCACAAAATTATGATTTATCAGTATCATTGTTTGATTTACATGCCTATTTTATATACATGTATGCCTAAGATCACATAAAATTTTCTGGGGCAAAAAGGGGTCCTTAGTGGAAAAATTTTAAGAAGCCCTGTGTTGAGACTATATCAAAATAATAATAGCTACCATTTATACAATACAATAAGTTTTACAAATGACTTTACATATTTTCTTCCTTACAAGACCTTGTGAAGGATAGGTGTTATTATTGTATTTATTTTATAGGGAAGGAAACTGAGGATAGGGAGATTAAGTGATTTATTTGCCCAGGGTTACACAGCTAAAGAACTATATGATAGGCTTCAAATTCTGGTCTTCCTAACTCCAAACTACATGACAGGATTCAAATTCTGGTCTTCCTAACTCCAAATCTGGCACTCTACCCATTATGCTACCATCTGGCTGCCTCCTATTTTACCACAAACTCAACTTGAGTGGGGCCGATAACTTAATCTATTATCTTCCCAGGAGAAATCTTAGGATCTTAGGAACTTGGTGTTGGGGACCATACATATCTATAATTCTATATTCACAGTTTCTAAATCCCCATTTATTCTTCCCATTTACATGGGTCAGTAGCAATGACACCACTGACTCATCATGCATCTACTAAAGGAGAAGGTAAACACAAGATTGTCATTATATAGCATTTACTCTATCTACGTTTATAGCTTGCAGAAAGCTTATATTAATCCATGTAACATGCACGTTATTTGACCAGTTTTCTAAAATAAAGTTTCTGAACGATGACAGCGAGATAAAGAAAGAAAAATATGAAGAATGAGAATTCTAATTCCTACACATGCAGTGGGGAGGCATGGGGAAATGTTTTACAGAGAAGTTACAAAGAAAAGACAAATAAAATTGCACCAGATATTTGATGCAATGTCTTCACTTTGCTGTCAGCATTTGAGCAAATGCTTCGTAGTTTACTTGGCCATCACCGTTCATATCGGCTTCCCTGATCATTTCGTCAACCTCTTCATCTGTTAACTTCTCTCCAAGATTTGTCATCACGTGGCGAAGTTTTGCTGTGCTAATAAAGCCTGCACCAGCCTTGTCAAACACACGGAATGCATCTCGAATTTCTTCATCACTGTCTGTGCTTTTCATTTTTGTTGCCATTACAATCAGAAAGCCTGAAAAGTCAATTGTGCCGTTACCATCAGGATCAACTTCGTTAATCATATCCTTTAAGTCAGCTTCTGTGGGGTTCTGCCCAAGCGACCTCATTATAGTTCCCAATTCCTTTGTTTTTATACTACCATCATCATCCTTGTCAAATAGAGCAAAGGCCTCTTTGTATTCTGTAATCTGTTCTTCAGTCAGTTGTTCAGCCATTTTCCCAACACTATTAGTGGCTAAGTTCCCACCAGCCAACCTCCCCACTTTATGACTATACTGGGCAAAACCATAACCTTTAGCAACTTAGCAACTGAGTGCTGGATTATGACATCTTAGACAATGACTTCAGTCTGCCAATCCAGTAAGACTTGGATTTTAAAGCATACAATTAAAACAGAAATCCTCACTGACAACTACTCAAATAAAAGATTTTAGATATTAAGTTAGAAAGGATCTAGGAGATAATGCAGTGCAACTCCTTCAAATTATATATAAAGAAACTAAGGCCTTTAGAGCTAAAGTGACCTATAGGAGTTCACATCTAAAGCTGTAATAGACCTTAGAGGCCATCAAATGTCCTAATTCTGTACTTCTTCAAGTTACAGATAAGGAAACTGAGGTTCAGAGAAGCTAAACTTGCCCATCATTGCATAATCAGTATCAGAAATGAGATTTGAACCCATCTCCAACTTTAACTATCTCCACCGCTCCATTTTTAACTATCTTAGCCCCTACACTAGCACCTGTGTGGGATTTTGGATGCCATTTCCCAATCTGAAAAATATCTTTGATCAAAATTGTCTCTATTCTGCAAAAGATAACCTACTTTTTTATTATTATTTTAATAGTTTTAATTTACCAGATATATGCATGGGAAATTTTACAAAATTGACAATTGCCAAACCTTTTGTTCTAATTTTCCCCGCCTTTCCCCCCCTCCCCAGATGGCAGGTTGACCAGTACATCTTAAATATGAAAATAACCTACTTTCAAAAAATGTCAGAGATGTTTGGCAAATCTTTGCCAGAAAATACTCCTGAATCTAATACAGGAAATATGTATTTAATTAAGTATGAAATCATTGGTAAATTGTTTTAAAATTAGGAATTCCCTTCTAACAATTTGAGCATTTGTTAACTTCCTACCACAGTGTTAAAGGCTCCTTTTTGTTACAGGAAAACAAAGACAGTTTCAACAAACATTCCCTGTTCTTAAGGAGCTTACTACAATTTTCTTTTGCCTACTAATAATACCTTTACACTAATGGCACCTTAAATAAGAAACTGGCAACATATTTTATAATCACAACTGAGGACAGTTCAGGAATTATGGAGAAAAGGATGGGTCACTCGTTAGATCAAGGGTGATTGCTTAGAAACCTTCATCTTAATAAGGTAAAAAAGCATATCCACATTCAGTTTTTGGTAACAGGTGGTTATTTATAAAAAGCCTAACAATCCCTTATATGGATTCCTGCTCATCATTTTGCCTTATATACCACATTAGTAATTACTATGGTTTTAGAAAATTTATGGTTACAATTTCTTCTGTATCCAGTTAGGTAATCTTTAAAGAGGGAGTTGGGGTCTTAGATAGATACCATTTGTTGCCCCCTTTTTATTTTAGCATGTTGACCCAGTGATGATAAGATATGAAAAAATAGATGGCCTCTGCTCAGTGAAATGACCAATCATGAGGACTCCAAAGGACTATTGGTAACATACTTTTTCTTCTCTGCAGAGAAGTGAAGGATCATTGATTTGGAGTGAGACATACATTGTCACACATAGGAGTTTGTTTATTTTGCATAAATAAATATTTATACTGAGTGTGGACCACAACATAGTATTTTCACATTTTTTGTTGTTATTTGCTTGCTTTTTGGTTTCTTTCTCCTTTTTTCCTTTTTGATCTGATATTTATTGTGCAATATCATAATTGTAGAAATATGGATAGAATAATTGCACATATTTAACATATATTGGATTACTTGCCATCTAGGGAAGGGGGTGGGGAGAAGAGAGGGGGAAAATTTGGAACACAAGGTTTTGCAAGGGTGAATGTTGAAAATTATCCATACATATGTTTTGAAAATAAAAAGCTTCAATAATAAAACAAATCAATAAACATTTATTTAAATAGTCAAAGTTAATTCAACCTTATACTAATGTCATCCTGAATAAGGAAGGACTGCATTTTATCTGAGGATAACTAGACCAAAAATTATAGAAAGAGGATGTGTGTGTGTGTGTGTGTGTGTGTGTGTGTGTGTGTGTGTGTGAGAGAGAGAGAGAGAGAGAGAGAGAGAGAGAGAGAGAGAGAGAGAGAGAGAGAGAGAGAGAGAGAGAGAGAGAGAGAGATTTTATTAAATCAAGGGAGGTTGGCAAGAAGCATTCATCTTATTGGGCAAAAACATTCATCATTATATGGTAAGATCCAGTCTGTAGGACAGTCATTGGAAAGTAACATTATTGTGAATAAAAACCATTCATAAAACATGTTTTGTTTTTAAATAAAGTTTGTTTGAAAATGCACAGGAACCATGATATATGTGAGTGTCACTCTAGCATGACCCATTCTTTCTCTTGGTCTCAACAACCACATTGAAAGGAAGAGGAGGGGGTGGGGAATTCAGACAAAACTAGCCTTTGTTTCCCAGGACCTCTGGTTGGCATTTCACAAATAATTCAAACTGTCAGTTATAGTATAACTTTTAAGGCAGAGATCCCTGGGGATTAGACTTCCTGATCAGTGGCCAACAGGTCACTGCCACTCTGACTTGTGCCTGGTATCTTTTGGGGACTTACCTTTGGGGTTTAATTCAACTAAATCTGACTGTAAATCCAATTCATTACATTCTCCTTTCAACATGTTAAGTATCTAGGAATTGGCTAAGATTTTTCATTTTAGCAATGAGAGCCAAGTGTTAGGATTACTAGGTGAGAATTGAGGTTGTCTGGACAGTGACAAGGTGAATATGACTCGTTGGCACCCATCTGATTCCTTCTCCTGCTGAAGAAAGATCGGCCTGGAGAAGGATAAGAGCTGGAGGAGATTCAGAGCCAGGATTCAAGAAGAAAGACTCTGAATTGCATCAGGCTTGACGGGGCTCTCTGCAGGAAGGGAAGTCACTTCTAAGGACAAGAGTTAACAGCAACTGCCTGGAGACAACGGTTCGTTACAGGAAGAAGAATCTGTCCGAGAGATTGTAGTAGACACAGCAGATCTCTTCCCAGAGAGTGATCCGGCAGCTTCTACAGACGACAGCTCACTACAGCCAAGCTTTGCCTTTTCATCTTTATAAATCTTTATGAAAATGATGAAGCAATCCCTCAGAAAACCTGTATGAAGCACTTGCTATGTTCTAGGCACTGTACTGAGTGCTGGGAATATTAAAAAATGAGAGTCCCTGACCTCAAAGTGTTTATATTCTATCAGGACAGATACATATACATATATAGCAAAATACAGGGAAATCTTGGTGATATTGAGGATTCTGTTCCAGACCATTTCAATAAAGCAAGTCACATGACTTTTTCAGTTCACCTGTGCATATAAAAATTATGTTTACACTATAGTCTATTAAATGTGCAATAGTAAAATGTCTTTGAAATGTTCATATCTTAATTAAAAATACTTTATTGTTTAAAAAATACTAACCATCATCCAAGACTTCAAAACATAAGCTTTTTGTTGGAGGAGGGTCTTGATGTTGATGATTGTGACTGATCAGGATGGGTGGTTGCCAAAGGTTAGGGTAGCTGTGGCAGTTTCTTAAAATAAGACACCAATGAACTTTGCTTCATTGACTAGCTCTTCCTTTCACGTTTGAACATTTAGAGAAATTGGGAAATTATTTTCAATCTTACAGACTGCTGTCATTGGGATATTTCGGTTATTAAACCCTTATCAGATATCTAATACAAACATTCCCCTCCGCCCCCCTTGACTGCTTCCCTTTTTTTATCCTTTATGCATAACTTTTATTTGTGCAAAGACTTTTCAGTTTCACATAATAGTATTTTATCTTCTATACTCTCCTCTACCTTGTTTGTTGAGGAATTCATCTTCTGCTCAATTGTTCTGGTTTGAATTTATTCAGGGATATGGTAGTAAGTGTTGATTGAAGCCTAATTTCTGCCAGATTGTTTTCTAATTTCTCAGCAGTTCTTATCAAATAGGCAGTTCTTTCCTGGAAAAAAATTATGCTTTGAGAATTTATCAAATGCTGGGTTATTGAGTTCAGGGTTTTTTCCCTAATTCTTCCTTGTCTAGTTTTCTCTGAAGAATTTTAGGATTAATTACATGACATGGGAGATGCTGGCAAAGGACTACCCAGCATGCTGTGCCACATCAAACAAGGTTCTGTGCTCTATGAGTGAAGCAGAATTGAAGTAGCTCAAAACAAATGCGAGATGGACAAATTTAGAGACATCTCTACTCCAAATGTTTGTGTGGACTATTTATGTCTGATTTGTAGTAGAACATTCTGAGCTCATATTAGTTTGATTAGCCACAGTTGGACAACAGTGTAACTTGACTCTAACATAGTAATGTCATTTTGATTCTCTTCAAAAACGAAGGACAATAACCACCTAACTACTGATGTACTTGTGTATTTTGTACCCAGTACCAAGTGGCTGATTTATGCTATGATTTCAGATCTGGAAGTGGTGCTATTCCTTCTTCATTCTGACTTTCTCGATTATTTCTTAGGAAGTCTAGTTCTATTGCTCCTCCAGATGAATTTTATTTTTCTAATTCTGTAAAATATTATTTTGATAGGGTGATTGTCAGAGAAGGTTCTAAGACTAGAAGGTATGGAAGAGTTACCATGGAGAGCTCCCTATCTATGAAGCAGAAATCATGGACCTGCCTTCCTCCCTTGCTACTCTTATCCCCTTCCCCCAAAAAAGACAGAGGGAGGAAACATTTTATAGATAAATGTATTCTTTTGTGAAGGTTACTGATCTTTTTGTTTTCTTATGAACTATTTTCCAGACAAACATGAGCCAAGAGATTTAAGCTGCTCAGGTTGCAAGAATACCTAGGAGTACAGATGCTAATATATATTTTGTTCCATTGAGATTCTTCATTATTCATATGTCATGATGTGGCATTCTAATAGAAAGATTCCTGTTCAGGCAATGGGAGCTTAGCCAACTACTACAGTGTTAACTTGTAATACTTTCTGGCACATCATAGTTGGGGATAACACATATTGTACTATTGAAGAAAAGAACAAAGAAAGAACAGAATTTCTACTGTGCTTGCTTGAGGCCTATTTTCCATTTAATTCAGAATTCTGTTGCATTGTTATGGGAGTCTAATTGTCCTTGATATAAATCTCAAAGGTTAGCATAGATATTCCCTCCTTACCATCCCCTGTTACCTCAAGCATCACCTATTCTATGAAAACCTTCCTAATCCTCCCAGCTGCTAGTACCTATAATTCCAAATTATCTGATGTCAAATTTGTGTTTTCTTATATATATTTGTATGAATTATACATATTAGCTTGTAATATTATACTAATTTTTTCTACACTTACAGTTGTAATTTGGAAGGTAGAATCTCCCTCAATATTATCTCCCAAAGTAGTCTATTACATTTTAAGGAAGCTCAGTCAATCAATAAGCATTTATTAGGCACTTACTATGTACCAGGCAGTGGGAATATAAATATAAGTGAAAAAAGAATCTTTGCTCTCAAGGAGTTAACATTCTAATGGGGGGAAGATAACCCTAAGGAAAAGTTGAAAAGAGAGTGGAGAGAAAGCATACTCAACTCAAGACATGATGGAGAAGTTCAGAGGAGTACAACCTGATGCAAATGAAGAGATGGTTGGCTTTGGTGCTGTCCTTAAATGGAGGTTCTGGGAAGAGTTTTCCAAATCAGAGGAAGGGGCCTGAGGGGCAGAGGGTACTTCCAAGGTGTAGGTTCCAGAGCTGAAGTGATCTTCAGGATGAAAAGACTTCTGGAAGCTCTAGGGTTTTAGAGAATTTCTCTACATTATGATTAAATCTGCCTTTATCCAACCTGCTCCTACAATTTCTCATCCTACCCCCATGACCAAGTGAACATGGTGATATATTCCTGGGGTCTTCTTTTCTCCAAGCTGAACACTTCCTATTTCCTTTAAGTGATCCCCCATATGACATGACCTAAACATTCGGGACACTATTCTCTGGGCATGTTCCCGTTTGTCAATGTCCCTCCTAAAAAGTGGCATTCAGAAGAGAACCCAATATGCCAGAAATGATCTAATTACAGTGGAGAAAGTAGGATTATCACCTCCCGTGCTTCAGATACCATACAATCCTAAGATTGTTTCTGGGTTCTTAACTGCCATGAGATACTCTAATAAAATAAGAAAGGGGATGACCTTTTATCAGCATCCCTAACCGGAAAGTTACAGCAAAATATTTACCTCCCTAGAACTTTGGGGTGCATTATTTAATCTAAAGTCATGGTTCCCATCAAATTATCTATATAGCCCTTGGTGGTCAATTCATAACTTAAAAGCAGAGGCATTATACACAAAGCATCATTCAGCAAGAGTGAATAAGAACAAGATTAAAATGTAATTGGAAAATACTTAAAATAAAATACAATTGAACATAGATAATGTTCATATGTAATTTTCCAAGACAGTATGGACTCCACAGGAATCCTTATGTAAAGCTTAGAGGCCCTCGCTACCCCCAACTTAAAGGAAAACAAATTCCTGTGGTCATAAAAGTGTCTTGTGGTGGACCTGCTTAAGGAATTTATTGGTTGCTTAATGCATACTGCCTCTGTCCCAGCTTGCCTTTCTGTCTCAATACTGCCCATCAAAGTTATGGGGAAAAAACTCATCCTAATCTCTCTAACTGAACTGAAATACCCAGCAGAGTTTAGGACAAAATTCTTATGACAGACAGACTCCCATGGTGACTTAGAAAGGCTAGGTCATGACCTGATTTGCTCCTATAACCCACAAACAAATGAGAGAACAAGATCCCACTGAGATCCCTGTCCCTTCCCAATATAGGATCAGAGATGTAGAGTAAAAAAGTCCCTTGGGTCCAACTTCTTTGTTTAATGGATAGAGAAACTGAGGCTGAGAAAAGTAAGTGACTGCAGCTAGTAAGTATCCTAGGTTGGATTTCCTGTAATGTCCCGGCTAGCTCTCTAGAGGACCTCGAGATCAGGCAAAGTCCTTGGTCTTTAGGGTGGAGAAGTGAAGGAGGCAGGAGAGCCTCGTGACCGAGAGAGAACTCTGAGTCCTAGATTCCCTTTAAATACTCCAGTATAATGTCACTCCCTCACACAGAGTATGCCCAAGCACACTTAAGCATGCGCCAACTTGTCAGGGGAGCCATTACATCATGTATTAGTATATGTACTTAACTAGAGTGAATACATCAATAGCTAGAGAATTATTATCTCATCACTTAAGTCTACCTTTTCAGAGTTCTAGCCTTCTACATCTTCCTGAATCCTGGTCCAGCATTCTCTGCTAGGTCTTTTCATTCTCTTTAGTGGAAGAAAATGATTGTCCTTGGCAGGTAGTTTTTCTTTCTCTACCTTTCTTTCCTACCACTGAAATTATGGCATCTATCCCTTGTGTCATAACTTAAGGATGGCTCTCTTTCTGTTATACTTGTCCTATCCCAGTTCTTCCTTTATATCAGCTGTCCTAAGCATAGGAGGTTTGGACTTATGACCATTATAAGTTTCTACTCATTCCCCTCCAAAGAAAGATTGCCTTCCTTTGCCTTACATAAAACCCTTTCCATCTCCAGACTTCTACGAAGCCCTCATTCACAGCTGACTCAAGCTTAAGTCTCTCTTGGTTTAGAACCATTATTCATAAAACCCCAATTCTTTTTTATCACCAATGGCATTGGGTATTTTGTGATAAGCAAGGCATGATGGTAGTTCCGTATAGTATAATCTACAAAAGGAGTAGAGATTTAGAAATGGAGGAGAGCCTAGAAAGGAAATAAACTCATGGGTTCTTGGGGTTATTTCTGAAGCAAAATTCAAATTTGAATCTTAATGACTTCAGGAGGTATACCAAGCACCTCTAATTTTTATTAACAATTAATAATAAACCTACTGTCTAAAATTATATCTAAAACCTATGTGATTCTATAAAGATTTTCATCCTGTAAGGATGATGAATTTTTAAGTTGGTTAACCATTATCAAAATGTAACATTTCCTTATCTGTGTTCTAAAAACTATCTTGTGGTCAGTTGACCTTGCTCAATTATTAGCCACTGTGTGGGATGGAAGGCAAAAATATGTTGATAATACCGTATGTCCTATTGGGGTTTTGTAGCAGTTATGTGTGTATGTCATTTGTGGGATCCAGACTCCTGGCTGCATGGCTCAAACAAGCCTCATTACTTTTTGGTCAAGGTCTATGATTTTATTAGTGTAAGGATTTTCAAGTGAGGAAGCACCTTCCAATAAATAGCACAGATGAGCAACTAGTCGTAATTTATAGTCTTAGAAAACTGGCTGAGACCCTGAAAAAGTGAATGATTTGCCTAGAGTCATATAGTATGTGTAGGTAAGTAAGATTTCAACCCAAGTGTCCTGATACCAAAGTCAGCTCCCCATCTACCAGTTCCCAGAGTTTATCATTGACTCTGAGAAAAAAAAAACTAAGGCTGGAGTCAGAGGAGTTGGGTTATCACCTTGCCTCTGACATATATGTATGACCTTGTATGACCATTTAACCCAGTCATTTGGCCTCAGTTTCCTTATCTGTAAAACAAAGGAATTAGACTAAATGACATCTGAGTTCTCTCCCACCTTGAGATCTGAGTGATCTAAATAAACAACTTAAAAATAAGTAAGTAATTGGAGCAACATAGGTTTTCCACTATCTTCTGGCCCTAAGATATAGTTGTCAACCACCTCAGCCATGAGAGGGAGCTAATAGAAGTCCCAAACTATCTGGGGTAGTTGGTTAAAAAAAAAAAAAAAAGATAATGTTGCTAACAAGGAAACTTTTGCCAATAACCAATCATGGAAAAAGTGTGTTAAGCCCAAGAGGAACATAACTTGGGTGCCAGAGAGAGGAAAGTCTCTGTCATCTGAGAACCAAAATGAGAGAAAAAAACAGGAAACTACTCAGGTTCAGGGTCATCAGACAAAAGAGTGACTTCAAGTCACCTAGCTGCAATGAATTGTATTCTGTGGAACTGGGAAACTGACAGATGGGCTTATTGAGCCATTTCAACAATCCATGAAATTTTGAACCAGCAGTGCCATTACTGGGTCTATAGCTCAAGGAAATCATAAAAGAGGGGGAAAAACTCACCTGTGCAAAAAATGTTTTGTAACAGCTCTTTTTGTGGTGGCAAAGAATTGGAAAATGAGTGGATGCCCATCAGTTGGGGAATGGCTGAATAAGCAGTGGTATATGAAGGCAGTGGAATATTATTGTTCTATAAAAAGTGATGAACAACCTGATTGTAGAAAGGCCTGGAAAGATTTACATGAACTGATGCTGAGTGAAGCAAGCAGAACCAGGAATATATTGTACACTATAACAGCAAGAATGTGCCATGATCAAATGTGAACTCAGCAGTTCAGTGATCCAAAGGAGTCCCAATAGACTTTGGACAGAAAATGCCATGTACATACAGAAAAAGAACTAAGGAGACAATGTAAATCAACACATGCTATGTTCACTTCTTTTTTCTGTTATCTCTCCCGTGGTTTTCCCCTTTTGCTCTGATTTTTCTCTCCTAACATAATTCATAAAGCAATATATATTTTAAAATAAATAAACTTACTATAGATTAAAAATATAAAACAATCTGTGAAAGATCATGATTAATGGGAGATGGACTCCAGGATTGGAGAGGGTAAATATTCATTCATCAAACAAGGAAAGGAAATTGAGACTTTAAGCCATAAAACAATGAGCTTGACTTTGATTTCTGGCAAAATTATTGAACATATTATTAAAAGCATAGTTAATGAATATCTAAGAGAAGTCTGTGATTCCAAATAACCAGGGTTTTGTCTTTTCTTCCTCTTTCCTTCTTTCCTTCCTTCCTTTCTTTTTTCTTTCTTCCTTTCTCCCTTTTCTTTCTCTTTCTTCTTTCCTTCCTTCCTTTCCTTCTCCTTCCTTAATTTCTCTTTCTTTTTCTTCCTTCCTTTCTTCTTTCTTTTCTCCTTTTGGATAAAATTACTAGATAAATTGATCAGGACAATGATGTATATATATTTATTTATATTTTCACATTTAGCCAATTTTCTCATGCTATTATTATGAAAATGATGGAGTAATGTGGGCTAGAGCTAGTAGTGTTGTAGAACTAGCTAGTAAAGGCTCACAAAGACAGGTTGTTAAATTTTCAGGGTGGGCATTTATAGCTCAGGAAGCAAGAAGTGTTACAGATTAGAGCTTGATTTATTGTTTTTTTATTATAGCTTTTTATTTTTAAGACATATGCATGGGTAATTTTTCAGCATTGCAACACTGCAAAACCTTTTGTTCCAATTTTTCTCCTCCTTCCCCTTCCCCCTTCCCCCAGATGACAGGTAGACCAATACATGTTCAATATGTTAAAGTATATGTTAAATACAACATATATATATATACATATATATATATACATGTCCATATAGTTATTTTGTTGCACAAGAAGAATCAGACTTTGAAATAATGTACAGTTAACCTGTGAAGGAAATAAAAAATGCAGGTGGACAAAAACAGAGCTATTGGGAATGCTATGTAATGGTTCACACTCATTTCCCAGAGTTCTTTCTCTGGGTGTAGCTGGTTCTATTCATTATTGAACAAATGGAACTGATTTGGTTCATCTCATTGTTGAAAAGGGCCATGTCCATCAGAATTGATCATCATATAATATTGTTGTTGTTGAAATATATAATGATCTCCTGGTCCTGCTCATTTCACTCAGCTTGATTTATTGTTTTGATTGTTTAGATTTAAGGAAGCAGTGTCAAACATGTTAATAAAGCAGACTAAATTTAAAAGTATCACTAATACATTTGCTTTTTTAGAGATCTGGTTATTAAACATTTACTAGGATATTCCTGGCTAGACAGTAATCCATTTAAATGAATTTTGATTGAGTAGAATATCCAAATCCAAAGAGAAATATTAATGGCTTAATGAATTTGGGGAAAATGTCTTTTTTGAAATATCCCAGGATCTGTACTTGACTCATACCCATTTGAATTAATAACACGGGTAATGAGAAGAAATAAGCATTTATATAACCCTTAGTCTGTGCCTAGAACTATATGAGCCTTATTTAATTTAATCCTTACAATAACTTGGGAGAGAGCTGCTATTATTGTCCCCATTTTACAGTTGAGGAAGCTGAGACAATCAAAGGTAAAATGACATGCCCAGAGTCATACACCTTGTATCTGAGGTCAGATTTAAATTCAACATTTTCTTCCAAGTCCAACATTCCATCCTTTTATACCTACCTGCCCCAAAGGCATAGGTGTTTTTTAAATCACCAAGCAAAACTGGGAAGAAAAACTAATACAGTGGAAGACCTTGCTTACTAAACTGGAACGTTGGTCTAAACCAATTAAGATGAAATCTAATAGATTTAAATAAAGGCTTATATTTGACTTTTAAAAATCAATTTCACAAATTTGCAGGAAGGAGTCAATATATCTGAAAAATGTCTATGGCATTTAGAGACCTGCAGTTTTTATGAGTAAACTGAATAATGTGGCAGGCAAAAGAAAAAAATATGGTTTTAGGCTGCTTTAAGAGGAGCATAGCTTGCAAGCAAGGGTCTAACTAACATTTTAGTTAATCTGTATTATTAACATTTTTCCATCACTTTATTTAATCTAGACAATCAGCAAAATAATAAATCAAGGCCCAATTTTTACCCTTTCTGTTTTCCAAAATGTTAATGCTGACATTAAAAATTTAGCAATCAATTTTGTTTTCCTACTAATTTACTTTCTTTTTTTTATCTGATTTCTCTTGTGCAGCAAGAGAATTGTATAAATATGTTTACACATATTAGATTTAACATATATTTTAACATCTTTAACATATATTGAATTGCTTGCCATCTTGGATAGGGGATGGGGGAAAGGAGGAGAAAATCTGAAACACAAAGTTATGCAAGGGTCAATGCTGTCAAATTATCCATGTATATGTTTTGAAAATAAAAAACTAAAAACAAAAAAAAGAGAATTTTTTTTAAATTTAGCAATCAGCTTTTTGGGCTGTGGAAATCCATCATTACATTACAGGAATAAGGAAGTGAGAGTCCTTCTGTGTGCTCTGCCTTTTTCAATGATCTATGAGATATTTCATGGAATGGCAGAAAGAGGAGAATTATAATAGTGCCTTCCCTAGGCCTGAGATATCTATTTCCATAGTTGAGAGCTGAGAAGACAGATTCCCTTTAACATTACAGAAGTAATTCCCTGGAAAGTCAATTGTTGAGTCAACAAGCATTTACTAAGCTCTTACTGTGTGCTAAACACTAGGGGACACAAAGAAAAGAGAGTGAGAAATAATCTGACATAAGGGACAACATCCTGCTGAATGAATGAATGAAAAGGCACTTATTAGGCATTTTGTTATTGCTTAGCTGGTTTTTTGTTTTTTGTTTTGTTATGTCTGACTCTTCCTAGCTCCTTTTGGGGTTTTTTTGGCAAAGAGGTTTGCCATTTCCTCCTGATGTTCATTTTGCAGCTACGGAAAATGAGGCAAACAGAGTTAAGTGATTTGGCCAGGCCCACACAACTAGAAAGTAGCTGAGGCTGGATTTGAATTCAGGTCTTCCTGACTTCAGGCCTGGCACTGTATCCAATGTGCCCCTTAAGCTGCCCCTTATGGGGTCAAAACTGTGCTAAGTCCTGGGGATACGAATAGGAAAAGCAAAATGGTCTCTGCTCTAATTGAGATAGCCAAGACACATAAAAAAAGGCTGATGCAGGGAAGATAGTAAGTCTCGTGGGCCCAGAAGGATGTGAGTCAGGAGAGGGCTAAGACAGAACAAAGCCTAACACAGGATCAGGATTAGCCCATGAGGAATTTGCCAACTTGTAACTTTTAATCCTTTTCCAAAATCTGCTCTCGTTCCTTTACTCTTTTGAATTCCAGCTTTAACATCTGTGAATCCCCAAAGACAAAAAACATAAGAAAGTCCAAACTGTATCAGAAGAATGGCTCATCTGAATCCCAAGGAAATCATAAAGGAAAGAAAAGGACCCACATGTCAAAAATGTTTGTAGTGGCTCTTTTGGTGGAAGCAAGGATTTGGAAAAGGAGTAGAGGCCCATCAATTGGGGAATGGCTGAACAAGTCATGGTACAGGAAGATAATGGAATATTATTGTTCTATAAAAAATGATCAACAAGCTGATTTTTGAAAAGCCTGGAAAGATTTACATGAACTGATGCTGAGTGAAACAAGCAGAACCAGGAATACATTGTAACATAATAACAGCAAAAATGTGCCATGATCAGCTATGAATGACTTGGTTCTTCTCAGTGGCTCGGTGATCCACAACAATCTCAATAGACTTTGGACAGAAAATGCCATCTTTGTCCAGAAAAAGAACTGAGGAGATTGAATTTAAATCAACACTCTCTTCTTTTTTCTGTTTTTTCTCTCCCATTGTTTTTCCCTTTTGTTCTGATTTTTCTCTCCCAAGATGGTTCATAAAGCAGTGTATATTAAAATAATTAGATTTTTTTTTTAAAAAGGAGAATGGCTCATACAGCCTAGGCAACAATGGATATACTGTGAGCTCCAACCCCCACCAATTCCTTTTCCTCAACTGAAAAATCAATACATCATTTATTAAGCACCTACTATGTGCTAAGTGCTGGGGCTACAAAAAGAGTTAAGAGAGTCCCTGTCCCCATCTAATGGGGAGCTTGGGAATTCCTAATCTAAGAGGAAGTCATGCTTTGTACAGAGACCAAAGGTTGTGGGGAAGATGAATAAAACCATGTTCTTACTCAGTAAGTGACCTGGACCCAAAGTTTTATTTTCTATTCCTTGAATAAGCTTCTGGAGCCCAGTTATCATCTGGTGGCCAAACTCTGGTGATAAGCCTCCTCAGTTAACTAGAACTGTTTAAGATAACAGACACAGAGGCTATGCCTTTTCTAGCACTATACCTATCTGGAGATATGTTCTCCGGTACATTCTCTGACAATCTTTCTTCATAGAGATGATCCCTCACAGACTAAAACTGAGCATTGGGGAGCCCCAGAAAAATGAGGCAGGGGGAGGGAAATAGTCATTAGAGGGAACCAGAGAGCCAGAACCAGAACTTGAAGAAAAAGTAGCCGGGCCTCTGAAAAGCAAGGGATAGTAGGGAAAGAGCCAGAGCTTCCCCTCTCTCCACTCAGTGGCCCGAGGCACTACATCCCTCTTGCTCATCCTGAGACCTGCCTGCCCTCTGAGTCCAGGGTTCTAGAACTGGGTGTCTTTAACCGTGCTGGCTTCCAGTACTGGAATTCTGAATTGTCTCCATCTCTCCCTCCCGGGGCTTCCTTCTTCCTCTTCCCATACATTTTTTTCCCAAGAATCTGTCAAGCAGATCAATCCCATGCTCCAATTTTCTTTATCCCTGTGAGCATGGTCAAAGCAAGTAACACATATATTGTTGTACTGAGTGGAATTCAGTCATGTTCAACTCTTTATGACCCTATTTAGGGTTTTCTTGGCAAAGATACTGGAGTCATTTGCCATTTTCTTCTCCAGGTAATTTTACAGCTGAAGAAACTGAGGAAAACAGGGTGAAATGACTTGTCCACTTTTTAAAAAATTATTTTTATTTTTATTTTTTTTTATTTTATTTTATAATTATAACATTTTTTTGACAGTACATATGCATGGGTAATTTTTTTCCAACATTATCCCTTGCACTTACTTCTATTCAGATTTTTTCCCTTCCTCCCCCAACCCCCTCCCCCAGATGGCAAGCAGTCTTATATATGTTAAATATATTACAGTATATTCTAGATACAATATATGTGTGTAGAACCGAATTTTTTGTTGCACAGGAAGAATTGGATTCAGAAGGTAAAAATAACAGTTTACATTCATTTCCCAGTGTTCCTTTTCTGGATGTAGCTGGTTCTGTCCATCATTAATCAATTGGAATTGGATTAGTTCTTCTCTATGTTGAAGAAATCCACTTCCATCAGCATACATCCTCGTACAGTATCATTGTTGAAGTGTATAATGATCTTCTGGTTCTGCTCGTTTCACTCAGCATCAGTTTCTTGTCCACCTTTTTAAAAAAGGTATTAACCCAGGGATAATGCCAATGTCATCCAGAGAGAGAACTATGGAGACTGAATATGGATCAAAGCACAGTATTTTCATCTTTTTGTTTATATTTATTTTCTTTATTTTATAATAATAATATGTATTATTTTCTTATTATCTTTATTATTTATTTATATTTCATATATATCTTATTATATAAGTGTTTCTTATTTATTATCAGACTCCCTTTTGAGACTCCTTTTGATCTGATTTTTCTTTCACAACATGACAAACATGGAAATATGTTTAAAAGGATTGCACATATTTAATCTACATCAGATTGCTTGCTGTCTTGTGGCAAAGGAGGTAAGGGAGGGAGGGAGGAAGGAAGGAAGAAAATGAAGAACACAAAATTTTGCAAAAATAAATGTTGAAAACTATCTTTACATGTATTTGAGAAAATAAAATACTATTCAAAAATAACACAGCTCTTAGTTTGAACCTTGAGTGGAAAAAAATTATTTATTTCAATATTATTAGTTTCCTTTATAATCCTAAATTTTATTCTATGCATTTAAAATTATTCTAAGAAGGACGTTTATAAGCTTAATCTGACTGCCAAAGGGGGTCCATGATCCCTCTGAAAAAATTTAGGAACCTTTAATTTCGGGCAATGTTTAGCAATAATAATAGTGCATGTAAAATAATCTTTTTGACAATTAACAATTTTTAGAAATATATGCCCAAAGGGCAATAAAACTATACATTTATTTTGACCCAGTAATGGTATTTATTTAGTCTATATTCCAAATTAGATAAAAGGAAAAGAACCTATATATACAAAAATATTTATAGCAGTTCTTTTAGTGATATTCTTCATTTGAAGAATATATGTTATATATGATTGTAATGGAATACTATTATACTATAAGAAATGATGAGCAGAATACTCTCAGAAAAACCTTAACGTTCATGAACTGAGGCAAAGTGAAATGAGCAGAACAAGAAGAACTTTGTGTGATGATCAAATGTGAATGACATAGCTCTTTTCAGCAATATAATGATCCAAGATAATAGTAAAAAATACTATTTACCTCCAGACAAAGAACTGATGGAGTCTGAATGTAGACTGAAACTTTTTCTAATCCTCTTTATTTTTCTTGGGAATCTTTTTTTTTAACCTCTGTTTTTTTTTTTTTTTTTTTTTACAACATGACTAATGTGGAAATAGGTTTTGCATGACTGCACATGTATAACCTATATTAAATTGCTTACCATTTTAGGAAGGGAGAGAAAGGAAGGAGAGCAGGAAAGGAGACAATTTAGAACTCAAAATTGTTTAGAAAAAAGAGTGTTAAAATTGTTTTTATATGTAAGTGAGGAAAATTAAAATATTAAACAAATGTAAGGTTAAAAAAAGGAAAGAATATTCTAACTTTACTGCTTCTATTCTTCAGGACTCCATTCCTCTTCCCTTCCCAGCTGCCATTTTCTGTTCTGAAGAAGCAGAAGAGAACAAGTAATTGTTCAGGCAGACAGAATTGTTCAGGAGAGCCTAGATAAAGGCAGACTGGTAAATCCCTAACCAACTCTCCAAAATTTTCTGCTCAAAATATGCTTTTAAGTTGAATTTATATTATTGTTTCTCTATCATTGTCTTAAATCTAGGCAATCATCAAAATAATAAATCAAACCTGAATTTGGAGATTCACCAGTTCCCAATGTCCTAAATATTCAAACCAAAAAATTAAACAATCAGTTCTCAGAACCTGGTAAAAGCTAGCTCCACTGTTCCTCTGGTTAGGGCAGCAGGAAGGGGGTCTAAGTCATCACTCACATCATTCAGAAGAAACCCTACAGTAGGGAGATATTAGTGACTCCGGCCATCTGGTCAGTAGTTTTTTACAAAGTCAGTGTTTCCTGTTCAGGTTTTCAATTTCAATTCATATATACATAGATATAGATATATATATATATATATATATATATATATATATATATATATATATATATATATATATGTATGTATATGTATATGTATATATATATATTTAAAACATTATAACCTTCTCATTTTAGAGATAAAGAAATGGAAACCCAGAGAGGTTGTTAGTCCACAAGCATTTATTAAGCACATATTATGTATCAGACAATATGATAAGGGGGTGGGGTGAGGGTGGAATACAAAGAATGGCAAAAACATAGTTCCTGTCCTGAAGGAGTTTCCATTTTAATTGGGAGACAATATTCCATATTGTCTTGCTGTTCCTCAGGAATTAGCAGAGGCATATTCCTCAATAATGATGAAATTAGAAATTGGCTGTATGCTTGAAACATTTTGCAGTTAAATTTTTTGCTTCTTATTCCTCTGGTTCTTTGTGCTTTACAGAGTGTAGCCTACCTAATATGTGTCAGGTCTGTGCAGTGGTAGGATGCTAGAGTAAGGTGGTGATGATTGTGGGGCAGGGTTGTGTTGGCCAGTGAGGGGAAAGTCCTCAGATCCCATAGGAACCATGTCTTACTCTGTACTTCCCCATGTCCTGACCTTCCTACAGATTTCCCCCTCTCCATCCCTTCCTCCACCCAGTCCAAAGTCATTGCCTTAAATAACCCCAATCCTTTCCTTTTCCCTTCTGCATCTTCATTGCTCACTCTCCACGTGACAGCCAGCTGGCAGGATGCTCCCTTGGCATAATCTTTGAGAATCTAGTCACCCTCTATGCCAGGGGGAGAGATTGGCAGAGGACTGACTCTTAAGGGGCCCTAGGGAAAAATGAAGGGAAATGGTGGCCAACATCAGAGGGCATCAGAGACTCTTGACTTGCTTCATCTGAGTGTCTTTCCATTATCAAGATCAGATTGAAAAATTTGATTTCCAACTCACTAGAAGTCCCTGATAAATCCTTGCTGTGGACTGGGATCCAAGATCCTTTCATAAACAAGCCCAACTTCAGTTTCTGACATTTCATCAAGGGAATTACAATGTAAATCACTTAAGTGCCTTTAGTCTGTTTCTTCTTCTGTAAAATGGGGATAACCCCTACTTCTCAAGGTCCTCCTCAAATTATACATATGTGTACACATCATGTATGTATAGTATTTTGTAAACCTTAAAACATGGTACATCTTAGCTTATTATTGCTATTACTATTATTCAAAATCTTTATGGATTATTCAGTACTTTTCCATTCTTAGCTTATTTGCTTCTCACAACTTCCCCTTTCATGTGGGCAGCTCAGAGCTCTTCATACTTTACAAATAATGACATCAAAATAAAAGGGGAGAGCATGGTACAGGAGAAAATAGATTTGAAGTCAAAGGCCCTGGGTTCAAATCCATATTCTGCCACTTCCTATCGTTGTGACCTGGTCACATCATGCTCCTTTCTAAGCCTCAATTTACTGATATGTAAAATGAAGTTAGATGAGAAACCCTCTTAAGGTCCTTTCCAACTCTTAAACCAATGTTCCTTCTAAAGAGCATTTTATTTTTTTCCAGTTACATGTAAAGACAGTTTTAAGCATCCATTAAAAACATTTGGATTCCAAATTATGAAAAAAAAATTGTAAAAAATAGTTTGCTTCATTCTGCATTCAGACTATCAGTTTTTGCTCTGAACGTGGAGTCTTTTGGAATCTTCTTGTATCACTGCATAGCTGAGAAGAGCTAAGTCTATCCTAGCTGATTATCACACATTTTTGCTGTTTTTGTGTACAATGTTCTCCTGGTTCTGCTTACTTTACTCCAGCATCAGTAAATCTTTTCCAGGTTTTTCTGAAATCTGCTTGCTCATAATTTCTTTTTTTATTATGATAGCTTTTTATTTACAAGATATATGCATGGATAATTTTTCAGCATTGACAATTGCAAAAACTTTTGTTCCAAAATTTTCCCCTCCTTCCCTCCACCCCTTCCCCCAGATGGCAAGTAGACCAATACATGTTATATATATATATTAAAGTATAAGTTAAATACAATATATGTATACATCTCCATACAGGTATTTTGCTGCACAAGAAGAATTGGACTTTGAAAGGATGTACAATTAACCTGTGAAGGAAATAAAAAATGCAGGCGGACAAAAATAGAGGGATTGGGAATGCTATGTAGTGGTTCACGCTCATTTCCCAGAATTCTTTCGCTGGGTGTAGCTGGTTCTATTCATTATTGAATAAATGGAACTGATTTGGTTCATCTCATTGTTGAAGAGTTGCTCATCATTTCTTATCAAACAATGGTATTCCATCACAATCATAAACTATAACTTGTTCAGCCATTCCCAAGTTGATAAGTATCCCCTCAATTTCTAATTCTTTGCTATCACAAAAAGAGGTGTTATAAGTATTTTTGTATAAATGATCCTTTTCTCTTTTTTATTATCTCTTTGGATACAGACCTAGTAATAGTAGTTTTAGGTCAAAGGGTTAAATACATGTTCCTATGAACATTAGAGCTGAAAAAGAATTTGGATGGCTCCTTGTCTTCTGGGATGAGTAGGTCAAAAAAAGGGTGAGGACTCAAAGATGACATATTAGTTAAAAGAGTTGGAATCTAGGTCTCCAGACTCTCAGACAGGACTAAATTGTCTGTGCTTGCCCAGGTTGGGTTCCAGTAAATACCTGTTGCCTGGGTTCCAGGATCAACCTTAGGCAGAGCAATGAAAGCTCACCTCTGGCACTCCTGCTCTTTCCTCTTGGACCTACCCCAATCTTATGCCCTATTTCCACGAGAACTTTCAGGGTTTTTTTCCAATCTTTTCAACTTATTCTGTTCTAAACTCATTATGGAAAATTGATAATGACTTCTAGCATGCTAATTGTTTCTGGAAGAATGAATAAATTCTAAGAATCAAAGAACGAATCTCTAATAGTGTAGTGAAGGCAGCTGGATAGGAATCAAGGGTGATCTTTTGGGAGATCTTAGAAGATCAAATGAGAATTTCCTGGTATCTGCTCCACGTACTGGTAAAGCTTGCTCTTCCTGGTTGACTTCTGATGGCATAGGTTGGGGCCAGGACAAATGCATACATATCCAAGGGCTTTTTAGTTAATCTTTCCTGCCACAAATAAATAAGATTGTTGCATACTTTGTAGTTGCTTTCTATCTGTCCTTTGAAAATACTAATTCATCAGACCCCAAGGAAAGCAAAGAGAGGGGAAAAGGCCCCAGATGAATAATCTAAAATATTTATAACAGCACTTTTTGTAGTAGCAAAGAACTGGAAACAAAGGGGGTTCCCAGAAATTGGAAATGACTAATTGATTTTGTAATGTAATGGACTACTGCTATGCTCTAAGACAGTCATGTCAAACTCAAATAGAATGAGGTCACTAAATCACACATAAGGTTTCCTATGGTAGCTTAGAAAACTTTTATGGTATATTTATTTTGCTAAGTATTTGCCCAATAACATTTTAATCTGCTTCTGGCTGCATTCTGGAGTGTTGATTGGCTTCATGGGCCCCAGGGCCTTATGTCTATTGACAATTGAAAATTTCCATGAGATAAGAGTTTCTGGGTAAATTGTAATCAATTTTGTTGACTACATCTAGAAAGTAGTCAACATGAAATTATTGACCTTCTATTCTTCCAGATGAATTATGTTATTTTTTCTAGTTCTATGAGGTAATTTCTTGACAGTTTGATTGGTATGTCACTGAAAAAATAGATTAATTTGGATTGAATTCTTTTTATTATATTAGCTCGGCCTACCCATGAGCACTTGATATTCTTCCAATTGTTCATATCTAACTTTGTATGGAAAGTGTTTTGTAATTATGTTCATATAGTTCCTGGCTTTGTTTTGGCAGGGAAACTCCCAAATATTTTGCATTAATTACAGTTATTTTAAATATCTCTTGCCACTGGACATTGTTGATAACATATAGAAATGTCAATGATTTATATGGATTTATTTTATGTCCTGCAACTTTGCTAAAATTGTTAATTTTTTCTAGTAGTTTTTAGTTAATTCTCTAGGATTCTCTAAATATACCATTATATCATCTGCAAAGAGTGATAATTTTGTTTCCTTATTACCTACTCTAATTCCTTCAATTTCTTTTTTCTTTTTTTTATTGCTAAAGCTAACATTTCTAATACAATATTGAATAATAATGATGATAGTGGGCAACCTTGTTTCACTTGTGATCTTACTGGGAATACATCTAGTTTATTCCCATTACTTATGACATTTGCTGAAGATAGATGTTACTTATAGTTTTAAGGAAAACTTCATTTATTCCTATGTGTGTTGTATTTTGTCAAATGCCTTTTCTGCATCTATTGATATAACTACATATGCTTTGATCCAGAAATATCACTTCCAGGTCTGTATCCCAAAGAGATTAAAAAATTAAAGGAAAAAGGATCTATTTGTATAAAAATAATTGTAGTAACTTTTTTGTGATGGTAAAGAATTGGAAATTGAAGGATTGTTCATCAATTGAGCAATGGCAGAACAAGTTATGGTATCTGATTGTAAAGCAATATGATTATTCTATAAGAAATGACAAGTAGGTTGATTTCAGAAAAAACTGGAAAGACTTATATGACTGATGCAAAGTGAAGCAAACAGAACCAGGAGAACATTGTACAAAGTGATAGCAATATAGCTTGATGATTGGCTGTGAAGAATTTAGCTATTCTCAGCCATACAATGACTCAGCTATACAATGATCTGAGACAATTCACAAGGACTCATGATGAAAAATGTTATCCATTCCAGAGACAGAATTGATGGAATCTGAATGCTGTTCAAAGCATACTTTTTCATTTTCTTCTTTTTTTCTTTTCTTTACAACATGATTAATAAGGAAATACATTTTGCATGATTACACATATTTAACCTATATCATTTTTTTTTATCATCTCAGGTAGGGGGAAGGCAAGGGAGGGAGGGAGAATATTTAAAACTCAGAAAAATTTATTAATGAATGTAACAAATTGTCTTTACATGTAATTGGGAAAAATAAAATATTTTAAAAACAATTGTTGATTGATCCCACCTCAATTTGAATACTGCCAGTAATAGGAAACCTACCACTACCCCAAGCTACCTAATCCATTTTGGGACACCCTAATTATTAGGAAGTTATTCCTTTTGGCAAACTGAAATCTTCCTATTTTCTCCTTTTACATATCACTCTGTTCTCTGAAACTAAGCAGAATAAGACTGATTGCTCTTCTCCCTATAGTCCTCTAAAAACTTGAAAGTAGTTATTATTTGCCACCAAATCTTTTCTACTGTAAGCTATATCAAAATAATAATAATTAACATTTATATAATTCATTAAGTTGTATGAAGTGCTTTTCATATTTGATCCTTTCAAGACCTTGTGAGGGATAGGTGCTATTATTGTTCCCATTTTATAGGGAAGGAAGCTGAAGCTGGGGAGGTTAATTGACTTTCCCAGAGTCACACAGCTTAAAAAATGTCTAAGACAAGATTCAAACTCAGGTATTGCTAATTCCAAGTTTGACTCTCTATGAGCTATGCTTCCACCTGGGTGCCTCCTACTCTACTACCAACTCAGCTAAGGTGAGACTGACAGCTTAATTTCTTATTCCTCCCAAAAGGAATCTCGGGATCTTAAGACTAAATCTAATGGGGGGAGGGTGGGTATAAACTTGTGTATTCACAGCTGCAGCATTTAAGGTCCCATTCATGTACTTCTATTTGCACAGTTTAGTTAACTCTTTATCCTGAACTTAATCATTAACTCTTCATCCTGAAACATTTGCTAAAGGAGAAGGTAAACACAACAGCATTTATCAAAAGGTGAGAGCAGGAATAATCTAAATGTAACAATACAACCATAGATATGGGTCATGTTTGTGGTAGGTGGGAAGGAAGGGAGAGTGGGCACAAACTGATAGAAACCCATCAGTGAAATGGGTTTAAATTTTACAAAGGAGATGCGGACTTAATTTAAAGGAAAAAATCTTTAATGATAAAATTTCAGTTGGGGTCAGAGCTGTGGGGGAGATACTTTTGGGCAAAGTGTTTTCTGCCACTGTATTCTTACTAAGGAGGAAACCAACTTTGTGTAGATTACCAGAACATAAGGATTAATGGAGTTCAAAATATCTGATCATCTTTCAGAAACCTATAATCTATTTATAAATCCATAGCTTTAACTGTGTGTGTGTGTTGGACCCTTTTATCACTGTGGGAAAGGTCCTGGACTCTTCAGAATGTCTTTAATTACATAACATATATTGTATTACAAAAGAGACCAATTATGTTAAAATATAGCTATTGACTTTTATTTTATTTTATTTAATAAAAAGCAATTTCAAGAATCTCTGGTTAAGAACTCTGCTAGAAAGAATGGTTTAATGCAGACATCTTGGGAATATTTCCCTTTAGCTCAGCTGATGAGCTTAGCACAGTACCTAGCACATAGATAATAACCCAGTGCTCACTGACATGATTGCCATGAACTTCTTGCCTCTTTTCATAAGCAATTGTGAATCTTCATAAGCTTTCAGAGTTTCTTCCCTTGTAAGGTCAAGAGTTCTCTTTAGCAGATCAAGCTAAGGGATACCTGTCACAAGACTCAGAAATTCCTCAATAGAGAGAAAGGATGAAGGGCTCAAATCCAGTGTTCTGTTTCCTTTTTGTTGCTCAGTTATGCAGGTTGGGGGAATTTGGGTCCTCTTGCTTGAAATTCATGCTATAGTACCTCCTAAAGATGAAGATTTATAGAGTGAAAAGGACCAAATATAGCAACTTCTCTCCCAAGTACTCACCTGATAGGAATGTGGCCACCCTTCAGCTCAGGTTCATGTTAAATCATGTCAACATTTTTTCTTATACCTGTTTGCTCACTTTTCAGGCCTATTCTGCTCCATTATTACTTGAGTAGGGTCTGAATCCAATCCAAATGAATCCAATATGTATGGAACAGTAAAAAGAGAAGAAACTTTGCTGTTAGATAACTTGGGTTCAACTCCTGTTTTCAGAATATCACTAATAAGCCTCTACCCCAAAGAAATCCAGGAAAGAAGAAAAGGACCCCTATATGCAATAATATCTGTAGCGGTCCTTTGTGTTGGAGCAGAGAATTGTAGACTGAGAGGCTGCTCATCATTTGAGGAATAGCTGAAAATCTTGTGTATGAATGCTATGGAATACTACTATTCTATTTAGAAGTGAAGAGATAGTTTCAGAGAAACCTGGGAAGAATTATATGAACTGATACAGAGTGAAATGAGCAGAATCAAGAGATTTATTTATTTAACTTAATAGTATTTTATAGTTTTCCAATTACTATAAATATTTTTGTACATTTAGTTCCTTTTCCCTTTTTTATGATCTTTTTGGGATATAAACTTAGTAATAGTATTTGCTGGATGAAAGATCCGGTTTTGTAAGCCCTTTGGACATAGTTCCAAATTGCTCCTAGATTAGTTCACACCTCTACTGACAATATATTAGTGTCCCAATTTTCCCACATCTTCTCCAACATTTATCATTTTCCTTTTCTGCCATATTAGCCAATCTAATAGGTGTGAGATGGTACTTCAGAGTTGTTTTAATTTGTATTTCTTTAATAAATAGTGATTTAGAACATCTTTTCCATGACTATAGATAGCTTTAACTTCTTTATCTGAAACCACTTGTTTATATATATCCTTTGACCATTTATCAGTTGGGACAAAAGAATAATTTATACAAAAGTAATAACAATACAAAGACAAACATCTTTGAAAAACCTAGGAACTCTGAAAAATGCTACGACCCAACTATGATTTCAGAAGACTAATGATGAAATATGCTTCCACTTTCTGGTAGAGAGGTGATAAGACCTAGGTTACCAAATGAGACATATACATGAGTATATGTATATGTATATACATACATATATATTTACATGAGGAAATTTATTTGACTATGAATATTTGTCACAAGGGTTTTTAATTTCTTTTCTCTTTTTAAAGTGATGAGAGATGGGACAAGAAATAATATTAATAGCTAGCATTTATATAGTTCTCACTGTGTGCCAAACACTGTACTAAGCCCTCACAATATTTCATTTTATCCTCAAGACAATAGCAAGATATAAGCTATTAGTATTCTCATTTTATAGTTGAGGAAACTGAGACAGAGGTGATAAACAGAGTTATAAAGCTAAGGAAATGTCTGAATTCAAATTTTACCCCAGATCTTCCTGACTCCAGATCTAGTTCTCTATCTAACATGAATGGAGAAGGTGCTCCAGAGGAACCACCTTGTGCAAAAGCTAATTAAGTGGGAGACAGAGTGCTAGAAGAGAAGGGCTAGAGATCAAAATTAATGAAGAAATGCAAGAAATTAAATAATAATATAATAACATAGTTAATAATAATTATTAATATCACTAATACTAATGATAGCATTTATATAGCAGTCTAGATTTGTAAAACACTACAAATATTACCTTATTCTCATAACAATCCTGGGAGTCAGGCGCAATTTCTATTTCCATTTTATAGATAAGGAAACTGAGACAGAAGTTAAGTAATTTGTCACAAGCTTATGAATTTGAATGTAGGTTCTGACTCCAGGTCCATGGGTCTGACCACTGTGTCACCTGATATGTCATTGGCACTCCCTCGATTTGCATATATATTTTAATATTACTATTATTATTACTATGCAAGTATATATTTTTGTTCCATTCAATAGTAGTTTATTTTTCCAAATACATACAAAGATGGTTTTCAACATTCACCTTTGCAAAACTTTGTGTTCCAAATTTTTCTCTCTCCCTCCTCTCTTCCCAAGACAGCAAGCAATCCAATATAGGTTAGACATGTGCAGTTCTTCTAAACTACATCATGCTACACAAGAAAAATCAGATTAAAAGGGAAAAAGCCATGAAAAAGAAAAAAAAACCCAAGCAAACAACAAAATAACAATAGGAGAAAATACTATTATGCAAATATATTTTACAATCATTAAGCATTCAGGGCAACTGATGATATATTCAATGGACATGCAGAAGAGTTTAGTGACTATTGATCACTGAGGAATACTGCTCATGCTTGTAACCTAATTTAGATGGAATAACATGGAAGAAAGGACAGAAATTTCTCACCTAGGAGGCTCTCAATCATTCTAAGACTCTCCCTACAACTCCAAGGAAGAAAAAGTGAGCAGGGGAGCACTAGTATATCTGGGTTTCAGTCCTGGCTTTGTTTTTTCCTTCCTGGGTGACCAGGAGCACCACCTCAATTCTTTAGGCTTTGGTTTCTCCATGTGGGCTGGCCTTAATGTTTCCCCTTAATGGAGCTTTGAGCAGAAGATTCATTCAAGACCACAAGGTTCATTTTTTGTTTTTGCTGAGGCAATTGGGGTGAAGTGACTTGCCCAGGATCACACAACTAAGAAGTGTTAAGTATCAGAGGCCAGATTTGACACAAGGTTCATTTGTGACATACCTGAGAGAAATGATCACATCTCACATTTCCATGTCTTAAGAGAGAACGTCTGTCCCAACCATTTGGCCTGCTACTTGGAAACTTTGCCATCTCTGAAGCTTAAAACTTGTATAATGTTAGGCAATCAACAAATAGATCAATCAGCAGCATTTATTATATGGCTGCCAAGTGCTCAGGACACAAGGCCAGAAACTTATAGTCACTTGATTAGATGGCTTTTTAGGTCCCTTCTAGTTCCTGATCTATTATCCTAGGATGTCAAAATTGCTACTATTATTAAGTTCCATTCTACAGATGAGGAAACTGAGGGTGAAAATAGTTAAGAGTCTCCCTGCTTGGAAACAGCAGAACCAGGATTTCAGCCCAGGTATTCTGGGTGAGTTCCAATATTCTTGATGCTGTAGGAAGCTGTGGAGTTAGAGGATGTGGGTTCAAATTCTGTCAGTGTCACTCACTATGAGCAACTCGGCTTGAAATTCCTGGTTTTCCAATGTCCTCCTCTGCAAACTGAAGGGACTGGACTAAGTTGGACCCTTCCAGCTTTATGCTTTCTTCTCTACACAGGCTGAGGAACTTTTCAGGTGAGAACTCATCACAAGGCCTTTTATGGGGCCTAACGACTGTTCAGGAAAGGGAAAGCTCTTTGAAAATAATTGGCTCTGGAGGAAGAAAGTGATTGTAAATGAGCCGTGGTCACCCTCCTATAGCCTGTTATATTTGCCATTCTTCCAGGGAGAGTTATTCCAAGATAAAAAGACCCTTTCTTGGACCTTGTGACAATGGCTTCCCCAATGCCTGGGAATGCTCAGCCCCACCCTGCAGTGCAGAGCTGCCAGGCATATGGCACCTGCTGCTTAACCAAACAGTATTCCAAGGCTGGTTAAAAATAGGGAGCTCCAGGGGAAAGCAGGCAGGTGAATTGAGCGAAATGACATCTTCCTGATGAGGCTGAGACCACTAGACAGATGGACATATTGACAAAGTGAACTAGCTGGGGAGAGGCTGAAGAGTTATATAAATGTTATTATTATTATTATTATTTTTAAATAGACGTCAAGGATATGGAGGGGAGTGGAGGACAGAGAGAGAATGGAAGGAAAAGCTATGGGAAAGTGGTGGAATTCTCTCTCTCCCATGGACAGGACTAGCGGCCCCTGAGGACCCTTCCAACTCTGAGGATTTGGGGAGTCTTGAGCAGGAGTGCCCCAGCATTGGGAACATTTAAGTAGACACTGATATCTGCAAGTTGGGGGAGATGCTTTAGAGAGAATTTCTGTGCAGAAGAGATGACCAAGGTCCCTTCCAACTTTAAAATTTCTTTGGTCTTTCTAAAAGAAGGGGATAGAAACTGGGAGAGGGGAGAAAGGATTAAATGAAGGAAGCATAGAAAAGGTGAGACTTTTTACAGAAGTTTCCTGAAAGGAAGAAAAGGAGGATGGATAGATGCATGGAGGAAAAGCCAAGAAGGTGGGGAGATGGATGAGGAGTAGAACGTGGTGGAGGATAGAGGAGGAGGAGGAGGAGGAGGAGGAGGAGGAGGAGGAGGAGGAGGAGGAGGAGGAGGAGGAGGAGGAGGAGGAGGAGGAGGAAGAAGAGGAAGGAAAAGAATGGAGGAAAAGGAGGAGGAGAAAAGAAATGAGAGGGTGGACGGGGAAGGATGGAGGAAAAGAAGAGGGGAGAGGAGAAAGAGGAAGAGGAAGATGGAAGAAAAGTGAAGAGAAGGGAAGAGGAAGAGGAGGCTGGAGGGAGAGAGGAATGAGAGAAAAGAATGGGAAGGACGAGGAGGAAGAGGGAGGAGGCGGGGAGGAGTGAGGGAGAGAATAGGAAGGACGGTGGGGGAGGGGGGGAGCGGGAGGGCAGGCAGGCACCGGGGGCACGTGGCAGCGGGTCCCGACCCTCCCGGGATGCTGCGGGTCCTGGCAGGGCGGGGAGTCCGCGGCTCCGGGAGGACTCCGGCGGCTTTAAGGGGAGCTCCGCCCCCCGCGTGACGCCCGGCCCAGCCGATTCCGACATTGGCCGGCACCGGGAGGGCGGGCCGGGCTGCTGGGTGCGGAGGGGATCCGGCGGGCCGGGCAGAGGGAGGGAGGCCGGGGATCGGCTCCGTTGCTGCTGCTGCTGCCAAAGATGTGGAGCCGCGGGCGGCGGCCCCTCGCCGGCCAGCCCGGGGCGTCCCTGCCGCTGCTGCTGCTGCTGCTGCTGCCGTGCCCCGCGCGCCCGGCGCACATCAAGAAGGCGGGGGCCACGGCCACAGCCCCGGCCCCGGCCCCCTGGGCCCCCGCGGCGCGAGAGCCCGAGGCCGGGCCGGGGCCCGAGAGCGCCGGCCCCTTCGGGCGCTACTATCACGAGGAGGAGCTGGGCGCGGAGCTGGCGGCGGCCGCGCGGCCGGGCCTGGGCCGCCTCTACAGTCTGGGCCGCTCGCTGGAGGGCCGGCCGCTGTGGGTGCTGCGCCTGACGGCGGGCCTCGGGGGCCAGGGCCAGGGCCAGGACCCGGCCACCGTCGGGCGGGACCCGGGGCCGCGTGTGCCCGGGCGGCCGCAGGTGAAGCTGGTGGGCAACATGCACGGCGACGAGACGGTGTCGCGGCAGGTGCTCGTGTACCTGGCGCGGGAGCTGGCGGCGGGCTACGCGCGGGGGGACCCGCGCCTCGTGCGGCTGCTCAACACCACCGACGTGCACCTGCTGCCCAGCCTCAACCCCGACGGCTTCGAGCGCGCCGTGGAGGGCAGCTGCGACCCCGCGCCCGACGCCCGCGCGGGCCGCTACAATAGCCGCGGCCACGACCTCAACCGCAGCTTCCCCGACCAGTTCGGCACCGGCGAGCCCCCGGCGCCGGACGAGGTGCCCGAGGTGCGCGCGGTCATGCAGTGGATCCAGAGCAACAAGTGAGGATGCGCCCCGAGGGGCCGGGAGGGGGCGCGCGGGGGCGGGGCGGGCGGGATAGCGGGAGGGGGCCCCTGCCCACCGCGCCGCAGCTCTCCCTCGGAGCCCGGGCCGCCCCGCCCCGACGAGCCCGAGAGCTCGAGGCGGGTGTGCTTGCGAAGCTGCCCTGGGCGCCGCGGAGGGAGGGGCTGCCTTCCTCAGGGGTGCGGGAGGCGTGCGTGACGTGTGCGGGGCAGGAGCGTGGGGTGTGCAGGGAAGGTGCCTTTGGTCCGGGAATCCTCGGAGAGAGAGGCTACTTTGGAGAGGGGCGTGTTTATAAAGTTGTGGGAGGAGCTCTGTTGGGGAGGGGGTGAAGAATGTTGGGGTGCGCAGGGGAAGGTGCCTTTGGGGCGCCCTGTGGGGAGAGGCCCTTCCTGAAGCTTGTGGGAGGGAGTGTGTGGTATACGGGGAATCAGGAATGCTGGGGATGCGCAGGGAGGGCGCCCTGTCTGGTGTCCCGCCGAGGGAGGGGGCTGCCTTCCAGAGGCACGGGGGAGCGGCAGGAATGTTGGGGTGCGCGGGGGAAGGTGCCTTTGGGCTGTCCTGGAGGGAGCTACACTGGGGGCTGTTGCAACACCCAGCCGGAACGATGTGGGGGCGTGGGATGGTACCCCTTCCCCCCGGCTCTCCGTGCCGTGTTTCTGCCTTTGTGCCGCCTGGGGTCGGTAGAAAGGTGTCCCGAGGGGCGCACGTGACCCGAAAGTCAGGTTCTGGCCCAGCCTCTGCATTGTGCCATTATCCAGTCGCCTTCTCTGGGCGCCCCGCTAATGTCTCTGAGGCCTGAGGACCAGACAAGCAGACACGCTGCTTCCAGAGCCAGCAGCCCCTGACTCACACTCCCCCTTACTCCCCTGCCACCCTGGAAGGGGCCCCAGCCGGGCCGGGCTCTCGCCAGCGGGCTTATGGACACATGGCAGCCTTCGGGGAGCCTCCTAGTCCTCGCTGAGATAAGGAGTTTCCTCCCTAATGGAGAGAAAACTGCTCCTTAGCCCGCGCTCGCTCTAATAAATTGTTATTGACCGATTGATTGATGGGAACATTTTCATCTGGAAGAACTTTAGAGCCCACCTGAGCCTCCTTTTTACCATGATAAAACTGACTCCCAGAGAGGTGAGGCTGTTGATGAGATGAATAAAGTTTGGGGATGAAGGTAAGAAGGCTGGAGTTCAAATCTAGCCTCAGATGCTTGCTTAGCCCAGCGAACCTGGGCGCGTCCCTCAACTTCTGTTTGTCCTAGTTTTCTTCACTGCAAAAGGGAGATAAGTCCCTGCCTTCCACCGGGAGAAACAAATGAGGCATTTAGCCTCCCCTTCTCTCCTGACTTCCAATCCAGCCTCCTTTCCTGGCACCGACCCCTCAGTGTCCTTGCAGATCCCGCCTGCCTCTGAGGTGGTTGTTTACCTGTTAGGGAGACTTGTCTTGCAAAGCTCCCATTTAGAGGATTACCTGCTATGGACTCTAGACCTCTTCATAGGAGAAACATTGGCCTTTCCAGAGCAGAAGTCTTATCTAATTGCTAGGAGCGATAAAACTAACAGTTGCAGAGCATGTAAGGCACGAAAAGAGTATTTCTCTCTCTCTCTTTCTCTCTCTCTCTCTCTCTCTCTCTCTCTCTCTCTCTCTCT